>NC_133619.1:318101151-318316151 GCF_048593235.1 Sminthopsis crassicaudata
TTGCCTTCCCTGCCTTTTAATCTTCTTGACTCCAAATCTAGAACTATATTTATTACATTATGCTACATTGGATAATTGAAGTGATAGTATAGTGGAAAGAATGCTTAATTTGAAGTTAAGGTACTACATACCTTATATATGCTTTGATCCAATGACTTGATCTCCTTACTTTTTTTCAAAGGAGATACTCCATCTCTTGACTCTGGACTTCCATGGTTTATTTTTAAATTCTAGATAAAAACCTATCTCTACAGGAACCCTTTCTTGTTTACCCTTAAATATGCCTTTTTTCCTTCTATTGATTATCTTCAGCATATCTTATATACCTCTTGTTTTACATAATTGTCTCCCTCTTTGGACTTTGTCTTTAGCCTTTCTTTATATCCTCAGCATTTGGCATAGCCCCTGGTACACAGTAGATTTTTAAAAGTGTTTATTAACTAACTTAACTATAATTACAGAAACATTAGAAGTATAAGAACATAGACAAGAGTGAAAAGGATTGTAATTGTGATCATGTAAATCCAGTGGTGTCAAGCTCAAATAGCAATAAGGCACCATTGATATCTATGTAAGGATTTCTGTGGGCTAAATATTGACTTGTTTTTAAAATGTATTATTATCTTTATTTTATTGTATTTTTTATTCTATTAAATATTTCCCAATTATACTTTAATTTGATTCAGGCTGCAACTGGAAATTCTGAGGGTTTGACACCTAGAATCTATAAAAGATCATAGATGGAAGTAGAAAAGATGACAAATAAACCAATTCTTCATTTTACATATAAGGAAACTGAGGCTGAGAGAGAAAAGAGAAAGAGGAAAGAAAGGAGGGAAAGAAGAAGGAAGGAAGGAAGAAGGAGGAAAGGAGAGAAAGGGAGGAAGGGAGGGAGACAGAGAAAGGGGATAAGAGAGGGAGAGAGTGACTTCCTTAAGGTCATGAATTCAGTTATTTCCAACTCTGTGAAAACATGTACTATAAAACGGCAGAATCTTTTATCCACTACTATCTCCATAAGTCTGTCCAAGCTAAAGAAAACAACTTGAATTATTTAGATATATGCTTCAATTTTGTACTTCACTTTACAAATACAGACACATCTTCTCTCTTTAAGATTCTATGTTTGTCTTTAAAAGATTCAAACCCAGCTTGCACCACACATTTTAATATCTACAGTGTTTTAACATTTAATTCTGAAAGTTGATTTAAATACATGCTTTGGAATCTGAGTTCAGCTACTTACAGGGGGCTATTCATCTTCAGAAATTTATGAAAGTTGTCTTCATTTCTTCTGTTTTTATTAACTAATAATATAGGGAGTACTGTGGACAGACCATTGCATATTTTCAGACATTTTCAATGTATTGGTTGTTTTTTTCCTAAAAATATTTTTTATGATATAGGAAATGTCTTAGGGAAGAAGGAGACAATGGAATACTGGATAATCCAAAAACAAAACATAGCAATAAGATATATATGTATACATATATATTAAATAAATATAAATATTAAATTAAAAAGGTCTATAAATATTACCTATTTTCATTATTAGGCAGAACAAGGAGTTTAAGCACTGACTCTGGGGGCTGAATTAGTCTTCTACAACCAGCAGTCAGAAGCAAATTTAAGAATTATATAAATGTTAATTATTACAATTGTGATTATGAAAACTGAAAACTTGGGTCAAACATTCTACTAAGTTGTTTTCCTGGAGTCAGGAAGACTTGCATTCAAATTTGGTTTCAGAAACTAGCTATTTTACTCTGGGCAAGTGAATTAATTTCTATTTGCCTAAATGCCTTCATTTGTGAAAATGGTGAGTGATTAATAGCACTGACCTCCCAGGGTTGCTGTGAAGATCAAATAAGATGATATGTATAAAGTGCTTTTTAACCTTAAAGCATCACATAAATGCTAGCTATTAACATAATTATTATCATTAATCCCAATAGTACCAAGATTTATTTTCTGGAATATTTTCTTCTATACTTAGGATTTCTAAAATGGTTGGATCAGTTCACAATTCCACCAACAATGAATTAGTTTTCCAAATTTGTCACTTTCCTTTCAAACATTTTAGCTAATCTGGTAGTTATAAAATGATATTTCAAAATTGTTTAAATTTTCATTTCTCTAATAAATAATGATTCAGAGCATTTTATATGATTATAAATTGTTTTGATTTCTTCATGGAAAAATTGCCTGTTCATAGCCTTTGATCATTTATCAATTCTGTCCTTTGTTATAGTGTCATAGAACATCACAGTGGACTTCTCAAGTCATTCCCTGGACTATGGGACTCTGAAGTAAAAGAAGAACCTGGGGTCACCAAGAACTTAAAAGGAGGAAACAAATGGGTTAAGAATGTGGAGAATTATGTTACAGTTAATAATTAATTAATTCTGTGAACTTGTTCTGCTTTTTACAAAAATGTCAATCTCTACCAGAAAGAGAATTATGGGAAATAAGTGTAGACGACAACAGCATTTCCACTCTTTCTGTTACTGTTTGCTTGCATTTTTGTTTTCCTTCTCAGGTTTTTTTTTTTCTTTCTAGATCCTATTTTTCTTGTGCAGCATGATAACTGTATAAATATGTATACATATATTGGATTTGACATATATTTTAACATATTTAACATGTATTGGACTGCCTGACATCTAGGGGAGGAGGTGGAGGGAAGGAGAGGAAAAGTTAGAACAGAAGGCTTTGCAAAGTCAATGTTGAAAAATTACCCATGCATATTTTTTATAAATAAAAAGCTATTTAAAAAAAGTCAATCTCATCTCTAGCTATAGTAGAAGTTGTTTTTTTTTGTTTGTTTGTTTTGTTTTGTTTTTGATAGAACTAAGAACCGGATATCTTCTTGTGTATATACAGGACAGGACTGGAAGTGAGAAGACTTGTCTTATTTCAGTTCTATCATTACTATGTTTTGTGATTTAATTTTAATTTGGACTTCTGGCCAAGATGGCGGAGAGGACACACACATCTACTTAAGCTCCTTCTTGCTCTCAAAATACTTTAATTCATGATAAGCCTCAGAATTAGGGCTTGACTGAAAAAACACACAAATAATTACCAACAGAAGACATTCTTGAAATTCACCAGAAAAGGTCTGGTTTTGCTTGTGGGCAGGGATGGTTAGATTGGGCACAGATTAAAGGCAGGCAGGGAGAGCAAGGAAGGCAGCTCACACTGAGCAGATCTCAGTGGGGTGGTGCTGGAACTCTGTCTTCCCAGAAATCAGCCGGAGTCAGGATCACTAAACGTCTTTATTCTTGATCTTTACTGTCCCCTCCAACGCCAGGTCACGAGTGCGAGAGAGCGTGAGTTCCACCACCCAAGTTTCTCCTACTCCTCCCACACAAGTCACTTCCCCCTCTTTGTCCCACCAATCAAGTCAGCACAGAACAGCTGGGGAGGGTCAACCTTCAAACAAGTTAATAGGGAACCGTCCCATTGGCAATTAGTCTCACATGCTTCATTATCCAAGTTCTAGCCCTTTACAGGGTGGGGTGTGATTCAGTCATTTGTGTGGGGAGAACTTTACCATAGTGTGGCTACTTTGTCCTGGCAGCAAGCCAGGATCATCAGAGAAGCTATAAACACAGGGGATAAAGACTATAACCCTGAAAAGCTAGGGTTTCTCAGGACCTGGCTATACCCACCCTAAGTGACTCAGCTCGTTCTTAACGCCTCAGAGTCTCAGAGCACAGATGCAGCACAACCATTGCTGCCCTGCTAGTGCTTTGCAGCTGTACCCCTCAGTCTGTAGAGGAAGCTTGGTAATACCATCCAGCACCCCCCCCCAAAAAAAGCAGACTGCATTTGTTTTTCTTGTTAGTTTTCTTTGATTCTTCTTTGACAAAATGAGCAAAAAATTAAAGCACACTCTAACTATTGATAGCTTCTATATGGATAGAGAGCAGACTTTAAACTCTGAGGAGACTAAAAACAGACTGTCTCCAGATGAATCCCCAAAAGGGAATATGACCTGGTTCTCAACACACAAGACTCTCATAGAAGAAATTAAAAAGGCTCTTACAAGACAGCTATAAGAAAAATGGGGAAAGGGAAGGGAAGTTTGGCAAGAGGGTCTGGATAAGTCATCCCACTCATTTAAAGATAGAGTGGTCAAAGAAACCAAATCCTTGAAAAACAGAATTAATGAACTGGGAAAAGAAAATAGCTCTCTAAAAAATAAAATTGGCGAAATGGAAAAAAATTCCATAGAACAAAACAACTCACTTAAAAACTCAATTGGACAATTAGAAAAATATATTAAAAAAGTGAGTGAAGAAACTAATTCATTAAAAATCAAAATTGAACAACTGGAATTGAATGACTTGGGGAGACACCGAGAATCAGTCAAGCAAAACCAGAAAAATGAAACAATGGGAAAAAATGTCAAATGCATTCTTGGGAAAACAACAGACCTGGGAAATAGATCCAGGAAAGACAGAGAATTATTGGACTCCCTGAAATATATGATGAAAAAAAGAGCCTGGACACTATTTTTCAGGAAATCATCAAAGAGAACTGCCCAGATGTTATAAAAACAGAGGGTAAAATAGACATTGAAAGAATTCATTGATCACCTACTAAAAGGAACCCTAAAATCAAAACTCCAAGAAATATAGTGGCTAAATTCTAGAACTATCAGACCAAGGAAAAAATACTGCAAGCTGCTAGAAAAAAATCAGTTCAAATATGGAGGAGCCACCACAATAAGGATTACCCAGGATCTAACAGTATCCACATTAAAGGATCAAAGGGCCTGGAATATGTTTATATCAAAAGACTAGGGAACTTGGTATGCAGCCAAAAATAACTTACCCAGCAAAAATGAGCATCTCTTTCCAGGAAAGAAGATGGACATTCAACGAAATAAGTGAATTTCATTTCTGATGAAAAAATGGAACTAAACAAAAAGTTTGCTCTCCAAATATAATACTCAAGAGAAACCTAGAAAGGTAAAAAGAAATCTTGGGAACTATATTTCTGCTATAAAGATATATAAAGATCACATGTATAATTTGTTCTAGAAACTAGAGGTAGAACGGAAATTGTACCAGAAAAGGGTAAAGTGGGGGTATTACATCTCATGAAGAGGCAAAGGAAACCTATTAAATCTGAGAGAAAGAATGGAGGGGGATGAACATAGTGTGTATCTTACTCTCATCAGAATTGGCTTAAAGAGAAAAATATTAGATATATTTGATTTATGGTGAAACTTCTCTCACCTCATTGAAAACGGGAGAGGAAAAGTGAAAAGGGAAGGAGTAAGCTAAATGGAAAGGAATACAGAAATTGTGAGGAAAGGGGGCAAGATAGGGGGAGGAATTCTAAGATGGGAGGGAGAGATACTAAAAAGGGAGGGCTATGAGAAGCAAGTGGTGCTCACAAGTTTAATACTGGGGAGAGGGATAAGGGGGAAGGAAAGGAGAAAAATATAAGCAGCAGTTAACAAGATGGCAAGTAATACAAAATTAGTAATTTTAACCATAAATGTGAATGGGGTAAACTCCCCCATAGAGAGGAAGTGGTTAGCAGACTGGATTAAAAGCCAGAATCCTACAATATGTTGTTTACAGGAAACACACTTGAAGTAGGGCAATACATACAGAGTAAAGATAAAAGGTTGGAGCAAAATCTACTATATTTCAGGTCAGAAGTAAAAAAAAGCAGGGGTAGTCATCCTGATCTCAGATCAAGCAAAAACAAAAACTGATCTAATTAAAAATTGATCTAATTAAAAGAGATAAGGATATCTTGCTAAAGGGTAGCATAGATAATGAAGCAATATCAATATTAAACATATATGCACCAAGTGGTGTAGCATCTAAATTCTTAAAAGAAAACTTAAGAGAGCTGCAAGAAGAAATAGACAGCAAAACTATAATAGTGAGAGATCTCAAGCTTGCACTCTCAGACTTAGATAAATCAAACCACAAAATAAATAAGAAGTCACAGAGGTAAATAGAATACTAGAAAAGTTAGATATGATAGATCTTTGGAGAAAACTAAATGGAGACAGAAAGGAATACACTTTCTTCTCAGCAGTTCATGGAACCTATAGAAAAATTGACCATATATTAGGACATAAAAACCTCAAATTCAAATGCAGTAAGGCAAAATAGTAAATGCATCCTTTTCAGATCACAATGCAATGAAAATTATATTCAATAAAAAGTCAGGGGAAAATAGACCAAAAAATAATTGGAAACTAAATAATCTCATACTAAAGAATAATTAGGTGAAATAGCAAATCATAGACATAATTAGTAACTTCACCCAAGAAAATGACAATAATGAGACATAAATATGTAGGATGCAACCAAAGCAGTAATAAGGCCTCTCTAGAGGCCTACTTGCATAAAATAGAGAAAGAGAAGGTCAATGAATTGGGCTTGCAACTAAAAATGCTAGAAAAGGAACAAATTAAAAACCCCCAGTCAAACACTAAACTTGAAATTCTAAAAATAAAAGGAGAGATTAATAAAATTGAAAGTAAAAAAATCTACTGAATTAATTAATAAAACTAAGATTTGGTTCTATGAAAAAACCAACAAAATAGATAAACCTTTAGTAAATATGATTAGAAAAAAAAAGAGGAAAATCAAATTGTTAGTCTTAAAAATGAAAAGGGAGAACTTACCACTAATGAAGAGGAAATTAGAGCAATAAATAGGAGTTACTTTGCCAAGTTTATGTCAATAAATTCGATAACTTAAATGAAATGGAAGAATACTTTCAAAAGTATAACTTGCCCAGATTAACAGAGAAAGAAGTAAATTGGTTAAACAGTCCCATCATGGAAAAAGAAATAGAACAAGCTATTAATCAACTCCCTAAGAAAAAGAACCCTGGACCAGATGGATTTACATGTGAATTCTATCAAACATTTAAAGAACAATTAACTCCAGTGCTATATAAACTATTTGAAAAAATAGGGATTGAAGGAGTCCTGCCAAATTCCTTTTATGACACAGACATGGTACTGATACCTAAACCAGGTAGGTTGAAAACAGAAAATGAAAATTATAAACCAACCTTTCTAATGAATATTAATGCTAAAATCTTAAATAAAATATTAGCAAAAAAGATTACAGAAAATCATCCCAGGATAATACACTATGACCAAGTAGGATTTATACCAGGAATGCAGGGCTGGTTCAATATTAGGAAAACTATTAGCATAATTGACTATATCAATAACCAAATTAACAAAAACCATATGGTCATCTCAATAGATGTAGAGAAAGCATTTGATAAAATCTAACATCCATTCTTAATAAAAAACACTTGATAATATAGGATTTAATTTTAATTTCCCTTTCTATAAACTGTTGGTAAAATCCCCCATTTGAACTGGAATAATTAAAGTTTCTTTCCACCTCTAAATAAATTATCATTAAAAGGAGAGAGAACAAACAGAGTGAAGGAAGAATAAAAAAGGAGAGGATAGTGTCAAGAACCAAAGAAGAAATATTTTTGTTGTTACTGCTGTTTTTTAGTTTCAGGTATCTGCCCTTTCATCTACCCATTAAGGTTTTTTTTTTTTTTTTTTTTTTTTTTTTTTTGGCAGAGACAGTGGAGTGCCTTGCCATTTCCCTCTCCTGGTTTACAGATGAAGAAACTGAGGCAAATGGGGTATTAAATGATTATCTCAGGGTCACACAGCTAGTAAGTATCTTGAATTACACTTGAATTAAAGTGTTTATGATTGCTTGCTTTTGAATTAGTTGAGGCAACCAAATACTATGGAGTTCTGGCCCTAGAGTCAGGAAAAGTTTAATTTGAATCCAGCCCCAGAGTCTTCATATCTTGGTGATTCTGGATAAGACACTAAATTTCTCTCAACCTAAGTTTCCTTTGTAAATTGAAAGGATTAGATTTGTTGGTCTCCAAAGTTCCTCCCAGTTTTAATTCTATGATGGTTTTATATTTAGTCTCTTTTGGCTTATCATAACCTCATAGTTTCCCAGAAATCTTTTTTGTATCTTTGCCAGCTTCCTGTGTTATAAATAGAAAAGCTTTAATAGAATGTTCAATTCCTTTAACTTCCCTTATCTACTAACTAGTGTAATATTGGCTGGCACTATCATAGGTCTAATTGTTAATTTTTTTAAATGTCACTCACCTTACCTCTCTAAATCAATTCACAGTTTCAAAGGTGCAGCAGAAGAGATGATCATCTGAATTAGTGGAGGGAGTTTTCCTACCCAGACACACTCTATAGCTAATAAAATCCAAGTCCATGTTCACAAAAAAATCATCCTAAATCTACTTAAAAACAAATAAGCAAAAACAAAAATAAAAAACTCTATTAATTGCTCTGCTTTAACTTAGAAAAGTCTGTTTCTTTAAAGAATAGATCTCTTATTTACAATATTTATAATATCCATTATAAATTCAGCCTCAGTATTATGGAATTACATCACATTAGGGAACCATATATATATATGTATGTATGTATATACATACATTATAGATAATGTTTATTCATAGATTTTGTTTTTATATTACATTTCCCCTCCATACATCTCTTTTTAGAAAGCCTTTCCTTATGGTAAATATTTTTTAGGAGAGAGGAAGAAAGAAAGAAAAAATAAGTTCTGGAAAACTAACCAAAATAACAAAGTTTGTTGTCAATCCCTAAGCCAATGCTGACTTCTTATTCAGTCATTTCCAACTCTTTGTGATACCATTGGAATTTTCTTGGCAAAAATGCTGGAACTGTTTACCACTTTGATCTAATAGGACTCTGTGTCTTCCTGATCTTTATGGAGGATGGGCCACCTGGCCTGGGGAAATTCTAAAAAATGATCCCCACCCAATTGAATCTCCTCTGGGAACCCACCTGGTTCCCAGTGGAATTTCCCACTTCCAATTTATCTGGAAATGATTTTGGTCTGGGAAACAATCATCACCTTTATTGATTTGGAAATTAGTCTCTAATCACTCCTAGCCCCAAAACATAAAAGGCCAATAAAAAACTAGATTCTGTACCTAAACTTTTTCTATCTTCCTAATTTGGAAGGGGCCCACTGAGAGAAAGAGTTTTTTTCTCAAAGAAAATAAATCCATTTTTTGCCAAAAACTTTGCTTGGAGATTGGGATGGCAAATTATTTTGCAAAAACCTGTGACACTGTCCTGGGCACCCCTTTCATTGTTAGGGTATTTCTCACCCCTGAACAATTTCATTCTTCAACTCATTTTATAGATAAGGAAACTGAGGCAAATTGGGTTAATTGATTTGCCAGGGTCACATAGCTAAACTAGTAAATGTCAGTTCTTCCTGACTCCAGTCCAGGTGTTCAATCCACTTTGGCACCTAACCATCACTATGATTTAACAAGGGGATGAGCTAAGATTTCTCACCTCTTCTTGTGGGGGAACGAGCGAAAACTGAGAATGTGAATTAATCGTGAAATTCAGTAACCTCCAACAATCTGAGGAAGGAAGCCCATCTGAACCAAAATCTGCCTGTTAAGTTTCTTCTTTTGTGAATCAGGTTGCCCCAAACTTTTAATGAAGGAAATAAAGATAAAGAAATCACTTTGGCTGACCTGCACTAGCTCAAGCTGGTTTCTATACAAAACAAACAGAAGAGACCAGCTCACACCTTGAGAGAGGCAAGAAATGATTACATTCCTTTTCTAGAATAAGAGGTTTCTCTAAAACCTAGACTGAAAAGTTAGGGGTAGGGACAAAGGAATAAAGGAATGACTTGGAAGTCAGCTTCTTGAGATATGAATCCTTTCCCTACTTCTTATTATTGGAATGATCTTGAACATTTGAGACTTTTTGCTTTGGGGGCCTCTTTTCTCATATAAAAAGTATAAATAGTATTCTAAAACTGGAAAATAGCTTCAAGACCATTTAATTCATTTTATAGAAGAGGATGTTGGGGTTGTACAAAATTATACATTTCACAGTAGCTTTGTTACCCCATATACACAGAGCCTCAATTGTATCCAGAGACAATCTGCATTCATATTCCCTGCCAAGATTATAAATGCTACAACAGAATAAAAGAAAATAGTCATCTTCAACTGAAAGTACTTTACAAAGGATATTCTTCCTCCCAGAGCCTGGAGATCACCAGAGAAGGAATGTATTCATTCTCAACACTCAGTCATCACCCATATCCAATAGGGCACCCACAAACATTAACACAAGTATACATTCTATTGTCTCTGTTTTAGTATCTCTGTCTCTCTCTCTTTGTATTACTATCTCTGTGTCTCTGTCTCTGTCTCTCTATCTCTCTGTCTTTATCTGTCTTTCTGTTTCTCTTTTTCTTATTTCTTACTCTTTCATTCTCTGGCTATCTCACTTAAACTCTCATTCAATTTCTCCCTCTTTCTCTCTCTTGCTCTCCCTCATTCTCTTTATATTTCATCCTTTCTTTCTGTTTTTGTCTGACTCATTCTCATTCTTGCTCTCCCACTCTGCATATTCTCCTGGGATGCTGACATAGCTCATAGAATCCCAGGATCACTGTTAGTATGTTTTGGGATAGGCTGCCTACTCTTATATCCATCCTAACTCCCATCCTTCCCATCACCAGCCTTCTCATTTGGTATTTTCTTAGTATTAAGTGAGGGATGGCTACAGATTGTTTTTTAGAGAAGTAATTCTTTACTTTCAATTTAAGATTACCAGCAACCTTATTTCTTCAATGAAGTAACCACTTCTAGAATCATAAATATATATATTCTAGAAGTGGTTACATATATATATATACACATATACATACTGTAATGCCTGAGAAACTAGGCAGAATAGAGATTAGAGAATATTTAATAATTTATTAAATGGAGAGATTTACTGGGACCAAATGAATCCATGGTCAGTCCCAGAGCTGAATGAGACTATGGTCTCCAAGAATCCAGCCAATAATGTGAGTTCTCAATGACATATATACACATGCTTAGTTAGATTCAGGGAGTAGATTGAGGCAGGGATGGAGTCAGGGTGCTGAAAGCAGGAACAGAATTCTGACAGAGTGAGGTGAGCCATCAGAGATAGGGTGAGCCTCCAGAGATGGGGGGAGGCATCTTGATAAGACAATATCTGACATTCCAAATCTGATAGTGTGGGATGGGGAGAGGCATTCTGATATTCTAAAACATAAGATCTTTTATCCTTATCAAATATTCTGATAAAGAGGGAGGTTTTTTTTTTTTGCAGGACTAAGGTTTGAGAACAGGGAAACTGAATCAGGACTGGGTCAGGATAATTATGGAAACTGAGAAGTGTGGCATAACAATACAAACTCCTCTCATTGAAAGGGAGTCATATTACTTGCCTTAACAGCATACCTGACAAGTGCCTATCTAGTTTCAGCTTGATCAGTCACATTGTTGAGAAATTCCCCATCTCCTAAGTCATTTTGTTATATTTTTAGAAGGTTCTATTTGTTAAAAGTTCTTTAATATCGAGTCAAAATATGCAGTCCTAAAACCTCTAACTTTGACTCCCTGCTCCAGACAATTAGGAGTAAAGTCAGAGTTGGTGAGACTCCTAAAAGCTGGGAAGGAAGCCTTTCTCTAGTTGGTGGATGAGAACAAATTGTTCCAATGGTCAAGAAGGTGGCTGAAGGCACCAATTATCTTGGCTTTGGGTTTTACCGCTGGACTTTGATGATTCTGGAAGAGAGTGAGACTGATGATCTTGTGTGAGACTCTGTCTCACTTAAATCCAGTTCACCCACACCTACTCAATATTCATCTCATACCTCAATTAAATCCAATAAATGCATAAATCAAGACATATTTTCTTGAGACAAGTCTAGTGTTCTTTCTAGAAGCAGGTAGGTGGCAACATGGATAAAATGTTGATCCTAGAATTAAGAATACCTGAGTTCCAATTTAATCTCAGACACTGGGCAAGTCACTCAATCTCTATTTGCCTCAGTTTCCTCAACTATAATATAGGGATAATGACAGGACTTGTCAATGCTGGGATAATTACCCTCCAATGGTCAAGATAGCAAGCTGGATAACACAATGTTCCAAGTTTCCTTCCTAATGATATCAGGATCATCCCAATGATAAATGTTTGCATGTATGCATGTTTAGAGATAGATTTCGGGAAAGTGACAAGAATTCTAGCAGTATTAAAGAGAAAAAATACCAACTTAGTCTTTGATTCAGTAAAGACTTTCCTTAAGTGGAGGAAAAACAAAAAGGAACAAAAACTAAAAAAAAAAAATCTTTGTTAAAAAAAATTGTACCACTTAAATGCTGAATTTCCAAGGAAATATTATTTGTAATTAAAGTTATTTTTGAAAACTGACCCCAGGGGCTAGAGACAACTGTCCAGGAAGTTGCAGTTTGAAAAAGTTAAGAGGACCAATGATTTCATCAAACCAGAGTTCTGGAGTTTTCTCTCCTTTATTCACCCCTAAAATACATACTGCTCTTCTATAGGAGTCAATAAGCCATAAGGAAAGGTTTAAGGAGAGGTTCCTCAAAGTCAGTAAATATCTTGGTGAGATAAATTTGAATCTTATTATCCCAAAGAGAAAAGTATAACTGAGAAAATGATGGAGGGACCAGCCTTTATGACCAATATACTAAGTACAAATCATGGACCAATGAAGCAAAGGGGAATCAGCTTAGACTGATTTGCTTAAAACACCAGATCAAATCCATTGTCTTTCACTATTACTTGGATCTCTCTTCTATAAAAGTCACCAGATGTGAAATAGATCCAAATTCTGCTATTGATCATTTATATAATCATGGACAAATCACTTTACCCCCTGGACTATAGTTTCCTCATCTGTAAAATGAAAGTTTGGCTTATATGATCTCTAAAGTTCCTTCTAATTCTAGATCATATTCCATGAAATCAATGTAATGCTATTATGAAAGATCTCATTTCTAAAAATCTTAATTTTATAAATGTGAGTACTCTTTCTGCTGATATAACCTTTCTTTATCTTAGTCCATGATTTACATGAATTGTGATGACCACAATAATTCACCCTTTTATGATTAATCTTCTGGTGACAAGCAATTAGGTTGTTTCTCAGAAAACAAGCACACAATCTATCACTGCTAAGTCCATATTTAATACTTTTCTAGCTTGGTGGCACCTGCTAGGCTTGCACTGTCATATTATTGGTACACATACTAAGATAAAATAACAATGTAGACTCCAGCAGTGTAGTCAAATGGATCTTTGATTTAATCCACAGGGGCATTCCCACAAATAATGCAGATTCCAACATATCTATGTCTGTCCATTCTCTGCAATTCATTCATGGCTTCCTATAAATTCACCACAGAATCCATTAAATATATGGCTAATCCTCATGTTCTCCTGAGATCATATGGTTAACAATGCATGGAGAACATGATTGTCCATCAATTATCCTTCACTCCTGCTACATTATAGGGTTAGCTTCTCTCATGGTCATGTGTTTCTTTGATTATAAACTTTTTGCTTCTCCAGTATAATCTTTAAAATGCCCTTTAGATGATCCTCAACTTCAGTTCTTCTGATTCACAACTATATGATTATCACTTGAAACATAATTATGTTTTAAAAGGGGGGAGGGGGACTTGGCTTTAAGGAGAATTGCGATCATTAAAAGAATGTTGAAGCTTTTAAAAACCAATCTGGTCCACTCTCCTCCTTTTAAATTGTAAGTCTAATTAATTTTCCAATTAATTCCAAATTCCAAAAATTAATTTGCAGTGTCTGACTAAGTTATAGACAAACTTTGTAATTTGTCCTTGAGACTGTATGTGTCAGTATTATGCCATGGTTCTCTTTAATTGCCCTGACTCAGTTTCCCTAATTATCCTGACTCAGTTTCCCTAATTGTTCTGCCTCAGTTTATAACTGTTCTGCTCAGTCCTGCAAAACTTCCTCTCTCTTAATCAGAATATTTGATAAGGATAAAAGATCCTATATTTTAGAATATCAGAATGCTTCTCCCCATCCCAAGCTATCAGAATATCAGACACCATTTTTTGAAGATGCCTCTCCCCATCTCCAGGCCCCTGTTATGTCATCCCCTTCTCTGGAGGCTCACCCCACCCTGTCAGAGTCCCATCCTGCTCTCAGCACCCTGAGTCTGCCCCTGCCTCAGTCTACCCCCTGAGTCTGAGCCATGTATATATATGTCATTGAGAACTCACATTGTTGGCTGGATTCTTGGAGATGAGAGTCTCATTCAGCCCTGGGACTAAACATCTGGTCCCAGTAAATCTCTCCCTTTTACATAAATTATTAAATACTTTCTAATTTCTATCTTGCCTCAGTTTCTCCAGCATTACAGTCAGGACATCAGACATTCTTCATTCACTTGACTTTTCCTGTGCAGATAGTTAAGCTAAATTGATTCTTGTTTAGGTCCTTATCACCTTTCATCTAGACAATTATAATAGCCTCCTAATTAACATTTTAATTAACAACTCCTAGTTAACATTCCTGCCTCTATGAAGCTACTGAATTAATATTCTATTTTCTCTGTTTTAAAAAATATTTTCAATAGTATTTTATTTCACCAAATATATGCAATGATAGTTTTCAACATTCAATTCAAATTTGGCTCCAATTTTTTTCCCTCTCTCTCTTACTTCCTAACTCCCCAAGATAGCAAGTGATCTAATATATTTCATTTATTGGTTAAATATGTACAATTCTTTTAAATATATTTAACTTCCTGTTCCTTGCCATTACAAAAAGGACTGCTGACTTGAGGGCTGGTGCTCTAACCACTGTACCACCTAGCTGCCCCTAAATGGATATTCTTAAAGCTATCTAAAGCCTAGGTTTTGACTAGTTAAAGAAGTTTTAATGGTTCCCAATCGCCTACAGTATAAAATGCAAACTATGATCTGCATTCAAAGTCCTTCAAAATTTAGTTCCAACTTATTTATTCAGACATTTCACATTATTCCTCATCATCATTCTATAGTCCAGCCATACTGTCCTATTTGCTATTCTATGTACATACTAATTTATCTCCTTTCCTCAGTGAGATTCTATGAAGCATTCACCAGATCTGGAATGCCCTTCCTATCCACTTCTGCTTCTTATAATCCCTGTTTCCACAAAAGGCTTAGCTTAGATGTCATCTTCTAGTGCCCCAATTATTAGCAATTTCTTCTCTTAAAGTGTTCTTTTAAAGTTTCCTTATATTTTGGATATATGTTTGTGTGTGTTTCTTTTTTCATTTTTTCATAATTTATTTAAATTATTGTGTATTTAAGAAATAAAATGAGCATTTCAATAATATATAGAATAGAAAGAAAAAAAAGATGATTTTATTTGAAACAGCAAATATATTATGTACTACTTTTTATTCCTTTTAAACATATAATAAAGTTATTAAATAACTTTGTTCTCCATCTTTTTTTCTTCCATCCCCTCCCTGTCCTAGAGATGGCTACCATTACATACAAATATGTGGGTAATAGACATATTATTGGGAAAACAAATACTATTTTTTTTTAAAAAGTGAAAAATGGAAAAAGAAAAAGAAAACCCTGGCATCAATATGCATAATCAAGCAAATCAAATTCCTGCATTTGGGGCAGCTAGGTGACCCAGTGGATAGAGCACCAGCCCTGAAGTCTGGAGGACCGGAGTTCAAATCTGGCCTCAGACTCTTAACACTTCCTAGCTGTGTGACCCTGGGCAAATCACTTAACCCTAATTGCCTCAGGAAAAATAAAAGTTCTTGCATTAGCTATGTCCAAAAAATATTTATGTTTTAATCTGTACCCTGAGTTCCTCACTGCTCTGTCTTGGATAGCATGATTCATCACTGACCCACTTGAATCTTGTTTAGTCATTGTATTATCTAGAGTGCTTGAATCTTTCAAAGTAATTTGTCCTTACAATGTTGTTATTGAATAAACTGACCTCCTGGTTCTGTTGCAAAAAAAAGTGTATGTAAATATATGCATATATATTTATGCGAAAACCATTCTCTTCATATTTCTGTTAATTAGTTATTTCTCTAGATAATGATAGAATCTTTCTTTATATGTCATTTGTAGTTAATTTATAATGGTCCTCTTTATATTTTTTATAGTTTATATTAATATTTATAGTAGTTATCTTGATAGAATAACCTCCTTGAAAGCAGAGATTGTCTCCATTTTTGCCTTCATATCTCTCACATATCTCATACAAAATGATGATAATTGAATATTTGATGAACATCTCTCTCTGGGATATGCTTCACTTGGTATTAAGGATAGGAGTATTATTGGATCAGATTATCTTTGTTAAACCTCTCAAAGTTTTGTGCATAATATTTACATGAATGGGAGACACTTTTGTGGAGGAAAGCATTTAAAGTTATATTATCATGCTATACCAAATTAAATACTTTTTTTAGAATTAATAAACAATAAGCACATTAAAAGTTTATAATCTCAAAATATTTCATTAATCTTTATATATATTTGTCAAGTGTATCATGTGAAGAGGTAGTCTGATTAATGCATTGTTGTGGAGTTGTGAAGTGATTCAACCATTCTGGAGGAGCAATTTAGAACTATGATCAAAGAACTATAAAATTGTGCATACCTTTTGATCTAGCAGTATCTGGATCCCAAAGAGATCATAAAAGAGGGAAAAGGACTCACATGTTCAAAAATATTTGGAGCAGCCCTTTTTGTAGTAGAAGGAACTGGAAATTGAGTGGATGCCCATCAGTTGGGGAATATATGAATAAGTTATGGTATATGACTGTAATAGAATATAACTGCTCTAAAAGAAATGATAAGCAGGATGCTTTCAGAAAAGCCTGGAGAGATTTAAATGAAATGATGCTGAGTGAAGTAAGTAGAACCAAGAGAACATTGTGCAACCAAGAGAACAAGAATATTATGGGATGATCAACTGTGATCAACATGGTTCTACTCAGCAATATGGTGATTTGAGGCAATTCAATAGATTTAGGATGAAAAATGCCATCTGCATCCAGAAAGAGAACAATGGAGACTATTCATGGTTCAAAGCATAGTATTTTTCTATTTTTTGATTGCTTGTTTCTATTTTTTTACATTTCTCAAGGTTTTTCCCCCCTTTTGGTCTGATTTTTTTTTTTTATACAGCATAATAAATATGGAAATATGTTTAGGAGAATTATACGTAGTTACCTATATTAGATTGCTTGCTGTCTTGGGAAGGAAGGATAAGGGAGGAAGAGAGAAAAATATGGAGCACAAAGTCTTACAAACATAAATATTGAAAACTATCTGCATATATTTGGAAAAATAGAATATTATTGAAAATTTTAAAAATAAAATAAAAAGGGGAAAAATTAAAATGGTTGCAAAGCATCCTAAAAAGTAAGTGTTTGTGCATAATGAATATTAAGTGTATGAGTTGATAACAAAAATTCCCATCCTTTTCACTAAATAAGTACTCTATAATTTTTTTTTTTATGTCCAGAATAAGTTTAGTCTGGACATACATTTAAAAATATTAGAATTATAATATTTATTCTATTAGTTGTGAACATTAATGACAAATAACATAATAAAATAATATATAATAAATGACATTATACTATGTAACAAAGCAATTGATAATATAATATGTGATATTATATTACAATATATAATAATATATGTAAAATATATTAATATATAATAATGGTATATATAAATAATAAAATAAAAACAAATAATATAACAACAAAATAAATAATAAAGAATTATTTGACTGCCAAGAAATACAGCCATTTTCCTGTCTTTGTTTTTGTGAGTGACTTTTCTACTTCCTCCAGATGCACATTCAGGATTGCCAGTTGGTCAACCAATAAATCAATATATGTTTTCTTATTTAAAAGTAAGAAATAAAAACTCTGTATTTAGTAGGGATGATTGTTTTTTCATATATATAAGCATTCTTGATTGGAATTGGAACCAAATGGGCAAAGTTTCCATTGCTTATTATAATTCTATCTTTATTTTTAGTTTTAATTTAAGTCTTAATTTTAAGAAAATGATTAAGATTTTGATTTAGTTAGTGTGGGTGCTGAAAACTGAAATGACTGAGTTAACAAAGGTTTGATCTTCTCTGCATATCAATTTATTTAGGAATTGTCCAACAAATTGGAACCAGATCATTTTAGCTTAGGCCTGGACCCTAAATACAAGGAGAGACTGACTTTTATACACAAAAAAAAAAAATTCATCAAATAAGATCAATTAATTAAAAAGAAACAAAACTACATTAAGTAATCTAATTTCTGATTGATGAAAAATTAGCTACCTTTCAATTAAAAGGGAAAGAACAAACAGGTGTAATTCCCTGAAGAAAAAGCGATATCTCATTCTCCCCAGTAGTCTTTAAAATAATCAAAGGAACATGGAAACAATAGCTGATTGATCAAATGGAGGCCAGCTTCCTTTATTTAAAACTAATCACATTCTGGTTTTTAAATTTACAACAAATACCTAATAGCTGACTTTTATTAATGGATTGAAGCTACATCTTTAAACTACCCTATACATTTTCTTAATTTTACAATAGTAACCAAAATTTTTAAAAATGAAAACTCATTCTTTATTATTTATTATTAGCATTATCTGTTTTAAAACAAGATATATACCCCATTACATATTTGTTTATAAATATTTCTTTTATAATATTTTAAAGTCAATTCATATTCTAACAGCATTCAGATTACAAAAATAGTTTTTTTTTCTAACAGCATTTCCAAATAGTTTTCCAAAATTCATAATAGGAGAAAAATTTAGAAACGTAATAGCAACATATATAATACCATGCATTTAAAACATAAAATAAAATTTATTACCAATTAGATGATATTAATTCAGTCAAATGAATTTACAAATAATTCTATATAAAAATCATTAATCTCATCTATTGTACTTTATACTAATCACATTTATAACCCACTTTAAAATTATTAATTGTGGAACAATTACAGAAATAATAACAATCATCAATATTTATATAATGCTTACCAAATGTCAATCATTGTATTAAGCAATGTAATTAAGCACCTCACAATCATTATATGATTGTGATCTTCACAATAACTCTGGGAAGTAGTACCATTATCATTTCCTCTTTATATTATAGATCAGAAAACTGAGGCAAATAGAGATAACTAGCTTCAGATCACACAGCTAATAAATTTCTGAGACTACAATGTAACTCAAGTTTTCCTGCATTTTTCCAGCATTTTTTCCCTAGCATTTTTTATTTGGTAATCTGATCTGACATGAGAGGGGTTAACTGAGTCAGAATGTAAAGACTAATGAGATCCACATTATCCATACTAGAATGCCAATGGTCAATTAAGATGAAAATTCACCTGCTACATACTAAGGTTTGGGTATTTCTACCACCTACCCTCAGGACTCACTTGGTAAAGTCATATTAGTTTCTGGGATGGGCAAGATTTAATAAGACCCAAAGCAATTGCTCTAGAATTCAATTTCCTACACTAAACCTGGTCCAGAGGGCTTCACAAGGAGTTTTGTTTCAGGGGACTGTTACCACCATGCAGTTAAGTTCTGAGAGTGGGAAGAAGTTTCAAATGATCTTAGCTTCAGAACTGACTCTCTAATCCCATATCTAATCCCTTTAGAACAGAGATGATTCTTTTGGGGGTGGGGGTGATTTTTAAACTTGACCAAAATATCTTGGCTCTGATTATGGCTATAATCTTACCCCTGGGATATCACTATGAGTCACTATCCTCAATAAATGAGAATCTGAGACATCATGAGTCCTGATGTATTTTCACACCAGAGTCCACCTCCATTTGTTCCATTTGTACAATCCCCAAAACAGTAGACGAAAAACAGGTGATAGAACCTATGGGCCCATTGTTAAGTGAGAAATAAAAGGAAACATTTAGAATAAGGCATTGGGGAGGTTTTCCAGGGCACACTTGATACTTCACAATCCTCCATTTGGTGCTATGCTTGTCTTACTGTAAATCTCTTTCTTTCATGAGCTTCTAAGAACACTTTACCTTCATTTGTGATGAAATCAGAATTATATAACGCTGAAGCTTCCAAAACATACTTTGTGCCAGAAAAGCAAAGGAACACTTAAGGAAGAGAGATAAGGTGTTGTTAGAAACAGAAAATACAGAAATTGCTTTCTTCGGGAATTTTTCCACATCTTGATAACTAGTTTAATAATTGGAATAATGTCTGGAAAACCTATCTTTAGTAGAATAATAAGAAGGGAAGTATGTTTGGGAACTTTGAACAATCAGACTTGCTATTAAACTCGTTTGTCAGGAAACAATGACAGTGGAAAGATGAAAAAAATATATTTTCTTTGGATTTAAACATTGCTTCTGACTTGATTGCTAATGGGTTGTTTGGAAAGGATGGAGGCACTGATGTCTAGACAAAATAATGTGTGGGACAACATTTAGGGAATTATTTTTCATACCACTGAAGACTCTGCCTCCAAAAAAAGTAAGAATAATCTTTAGAATATTCTGAGTATCCAACTATTTTGAAAGATGCCTTTGATTATCTTTTACACTTTAAAAAGTGTTGGCCTCAGTGGTTGTGGAAGAAAAATTAATGGATCAATATCATAGAATCAAAGAGTAGCAAGTATAACAGATAGAGCACCAGGCCTGGAGTCAGTAAAACTCATCTTTCTGAGTTCAAATTCAGTCTTAGACACTTAGTAGCTGTGTGATCCTGGACAAGTCACTTAATACAATTTGCATCAGTTTTCTCATTGGTAAAATAAGTTGGAAAAAGAAATAGCAAACTGCTTCAATATCTTTGCCAAGAAAACCCCAAATTGCATTATAAAAAGTCAAAGGTGACTGAGACAACTGAACAACAAAATCATAGAATTATAGCAAAGTTCTCTGAAATACCCCTTAACTCATAGGTAGGTTTCCCAGGGATAGCTCCTTGATGAACTTGATGTTCAAGGTAGATCTCTGCAGATTCACACTTTTAAAGGTATAGTTCACAAGTCCCCACTAATGTGTTCATTTTTACTAGTTAATAAGAAATAAAATTAAATAAAAACAAAAGCATTTGTTGAAATTGTATTCTAAGGAAAATAGCAATAAAATATATCCCTCCTATTATAAATGGTAGGAATAGACAGATACACATCAAAGTCAATGTGGCTATGACTCATACAAGGAGAAACAAATCTTGCCTCCACTGCTGCAGGACTATAACCATAAATGTCTGTGACACTTTGATCTTACCACGTCCATTGGAGTCTGATCCATTGGCTGCTGCTGGTCACTCTTTATGACCTTATAGTCTCAATTACCTTCAGCTTCTGGCTTTCCCTGGAATCCTCAATGCATTTGTATCCTGAATAGGATAATGATCAGGAATAGGATCTTCTTACTTCTCTGTTTAGCAAGAAGAATAAGAGAATCTTTTCTCACTAGAAGATCCTAGACCTGGAACACTAAATCAGGAACTTGAACTTGGAATTATCCAAATTTGGTGTTACCCCCATAAATCTTTTTTTTTTCCCCTCTACAGGAAGGAAAGACATGGGTTTACATTTGACCTCTGATACTTAGGAGCTGTGATGTTAGACAAATAATTAATTATCTGTTTGCCTCAATTTCCTTAAAAATGTGGATAATAAAAATTCTTATCTCCAAGGGTGGTTATGAAGATCAAATGAAATAATTTTCACTGAGTCCATTACCTGGCACACAGTAAGCACTACATCAAAATCTGTTATTATTATTATTATTATTTATCTTTAGGGATATCATCTTTAGGGAATTCAGAATTCATTTTCCCCATTCCTCTGGTCAGAAAGTTGGGGCTCAAGAATCCATAAGCAAATTCTCTTCCAGGCTGCATGTAAACACATTTTTCCTATAGCCACATACTTCTACTGGCTTGTCACCACTCCTTATGTAGGAGAAGGAGAAATTGGGAAAGAGAGAGAGATTCCTTTTCCCAATGTTGCTGTACTCTGAATAAAGTAAAAAGAAATTTGGGTGTAGTCTCCTGTAGACAACCTCAAATTGGACAAATAGATTTCTCAACAAGAGAGTCATTCCAGGTTCAAAATATTCTATGGGTCAAGACTCCTAAAACTGTACTTTATAAGCTTATCCTGACTATGTCAGGTAGAAGACACGATTTGCTCAAAACAAAGACATTTACTAAAATGGATTGGTAGATCTCAGCAGATTCACACTCCTAAAAGTATAATTCACTACTCCCCACCAATGGTTACTAGTTACCCAAGAGATACATTAGATAAAAACAAAAACAATTATCAAAATTGCATAGTAAGCAACTCTCTCTGTCCCTCTCTATCTGTGTGTGTGAAACACACACACTTTTTTCCCTTCCCCCGAAATGTTTGACTTGACTTTATTAGACTTGGAAAAAAGAGTAGAATTGTGACTATAAACTAAGACTTTAGAATGACATCTTCCAGTTATTCTTCCTAGTTTGGAATTCCCTCTGCATGAAAAAAATAGACAAGTTTTGAGCTTTTATTATTGTTTCTGCTGTTTGCTCAACCTAATTCTTAACTTTTTTCATGCAAACAAGACATACTCAATGTTCAAAAGAACTTCTTGTCCCACATCGTAACAAGCTTAAAATTTAGATACTGAAAGAGTGAAAAAGGGACACCTTCACATCTTATTTTAATTCAATAAGCATTTATTGATAGTGACTAGAAAGAAAAGTCACATTGTAAAAGAAAGCATAGATTTCCCCCTTCCCACCAAAAAAAAAAACAACAAAAAAAAACTCAAGACAAATAAAGTTTTAAAAAAATGCCTATGCTTCAATCTGTATTAAGAAATAGTTCTTTCTCAGATTATGGATAGCATTTTTCATCATAATGTTTCAGAAAAGCCATGGATCATTGTATTGTTGAGAATAACAAAGTATTCTTACTTGATAGTTCCACAACATTGTTATTATTTTGTATACAACATATTTCACTTTGCTTGAGCTCATGGAGCTTTTTCTTCAGCTTTTTCTGAGAGTATTCTGATCATTTTTTCCCCATAGAAGAATAATGAGCCATCATAATCACATACTATAATTTAGTAAGCCATTTCCCAATTCATGATTATTCCTTCAGTTTCCAATTTTTTGCCCTGAGAAGAGAGCTGATATAATTATTTTTGTATATAGATAAATAGATAAATATGTATATGGCCTTTTCCTTTTTTTAAAATCTTTTTTGGGATTCATAAATAATTATTATTCATAAGTCATTGTTAAGCCAAAGGATATGCATGATTTTATAACCCTTTGGGCGTAGTTCATATCTTTTGATCATTTATGAATTGAAAATAGCTCTTATTTTTTTAAAATAAATTTGATTCAGTTCCCTATACATTTGAGATATGAGGCCTTCATCAGAGAAACTTGCTTTAATTTTGCTTTTTTCCAATTTGTATTGCTAACTCTATTTCCCCCCTGTTTATTCTATTTCCTCTTTTCTTTCATTCTGACCTACCTCAAAAGTCTTTAGCTACTGACCACTCCTTACTCCCTTATGCCTTCTCTTCTTTATCTTCTATCACCCTCTCTCCTTCCTTTCCTGCACGATAAGATAGCTTTCTATATACATTTTTGAGTGTGTTGTTGAAAGACCAGGTGATGCTTTCTCAAAGAGTCTATGAGATGGAATAAATCAGACAAGGCCTAAGTCATGTGATCCCTATTCCCAGAGGTCTGCAGAGTGGGAAGATCAGGCCTTGGATCCCAGTTACAGGAAGCCATATATCTCACAGCCTATAAGTCTCTAAATGTCAGGCCCTAAGTCACCTTCAGGAAGTGACAGGAAATGACTTGACCCATAGGAAGCAAATGACATTAGTGACCTTTGGTCAATGATGGTTACTTCCTTTTAGTCTAGCTAATGAGACTTGGGTTATTTGCTATTTAACCAGCTTTACTACTTCCTGCTTGTCAGATCTAGCACATGTTGGGAGATGAGATGTTTCTCATGTGTGTCTGGGCCTCTCCCTACAAGGACTAAATAAAGGCTTTTTCTTTGTACCTGAAGATGTCTCTGATTAATTAATTTGGGGAAGGGAATCTAGCACCCATCCCACACATTATTATTTGCTCTTTGATACAATTCTGATAAGAAGTTCACTTAACTTCCCCTCGATCCCCATCTTCTCCTCCCTTGTAAAAGTTTTTTCTTGCTTTTTTTGTGAAAGATAATTTATGCCAGTCCAGTTTTCCCTTTCCCTTTCTTCCAGTACATTCTTTTCTCACCCCTTTGTTAGGATTGTTACAAGGTACTAAGACAGTGGAATTGATAGAGACAATAATTATCTAATTTAGCATGGTTCAGTATGATTGATCTGATCCTACGAGGAGATGTTATGGGCCAGAACTTGAAACAGATACTAAGTGGAATTGAGGAGACAAATATAATTTAGCATTGGTTTAATTCTACAACAAATAATGGTTTCCTAGTGATATACTGATTGGAGTATACTCAGTGCACAGCAGATAAGCAAGACACTCTCAGGGCCAGACACAGAAGCCCACTAGCCCCCAAGCCCACTCTCAGGGGTAGAGTCAGATTCATTCCATTTTCTACCTTTGTGCTGGCTGTAGGCTGAAAGACAAACCTTTGGATTCAGAGACATTCAGAGGGAGCTCTTGGAACCAAGGAGAGAGATAGGCCTCTATTAAAGCTAACCGGTCCCCAGGAAAAGAGACAAGAATTTAAAGGAAACCATAAAGGATTTGGACTTTAACTCCTGGCTGAATTTTGAGGTGATTATTGAACTGAACTGAAACTAAGGCTACCTCCAGAAGCTCCCCAAGAAACCTCCTCCCAGAGAACATTATATTTTAGAGAAGAATATAACACCCCTTAATTTTATTTCTTTTAGATATTAACTCTTCATATTCAACTCATACCTGTGCCCTTTGTCTGTATACTCCTTCTACCTGTCATAATAATGAGAAAGTTCTTATAAGTTATAAGTATCATTCTTACATGTAGGAATGTAAGCAGATACATCTTATTAAGTCCCTTATGATATCTCTTTCTAATTACCTACTTATGTTTCTCCTCAGTCCTGTATTGGCAATCAAATATTTTTTATTCACCTCTGCTCTTTTCCTCACAAATGCTTGAAAACTTTCTATTACATTGAATATTTACCTTTTCCCTGAAGGATTATACTCAGTTTTGCTGGTGATTATTGATTATCCATTGCTTTCTGAAATATATATTTCAAGTCATCCACTCCTTTAATATAATGCTAAATTTTGTGTTATACATATTACTCCATTATACTTGAATTGTTTCTTTCTGGATGCTTGCAATATTTTCTCCTTGATATAGGAGTTCCAGAATTAGACTATTATATTCCTGACATTTTTCATCTTGGGATTTCTTTCAGGAAGTGATTGGTGGATTCTTTCAAGTTCTCCTTTACTTTATGATTCTAGAATATCAGGACAGTTTTCCTTGATAAGTTCTTGAAAGATGATATCTAGGCTCTTTTTTTTTTTTTTTTTTATCATGGCTTTCAGGTAGACCAATAATTTTAACATTTCTCCTGAATCTATTTTCCAGGCCAGTTATTTTTCCAATGAGATATTTCATAATGTCTTCCATTTTTTCATTCTTTTGGTTTTGTTTGATTGCTTCTTGATTTCTCATGAAGTCATTGGCTTCCATTTGTTCAATTATAATTTTATTTTCTTTTTTTTTTCTTGAGGCTGGGGTTAAGTGACTTGCCCAGGGTCACACAGCTAGGAAGTGTTAAGTGTCTGAGACCAGATTTGAACTCGGGTCCTCCTGAATTCAAGGCTGGTGCTCTATCCACTGTGCCACCTAACTGCCCCTCAATTATAATTTTCAAGGAATCATTTTCTTCAGTGAACTTTTATATCCCCTTTCCCATTTGGCCAATTTTGCTTTTTAAGATATTCTTCTCCTTGTTAGCTTTTTTGGCATTTCTTTTTTACCACTTCCAATTTTTTCCTTTATTTCTCTTATTTTATTTTCAAAATCCCTTTTGAGCTCTTCAATGACTTGAGACCAATTCTTATTTTTCTTGGAGGCTTTGGATATAGGAGCTTTGACTTTGTTATCTTCTTGTGAGTATGTGTTTTGATCGTCCATGTCACTATAGTAACTTTCTATGGTCAAAATCTTTTTCTGTTATCTGCTCATTTTCCTAAGATATTAATTGTTTCTTACTCTTTGTTAAAGATGGGCTCTGTTTCCAGGATGGATGGTGCACTGTTCCAACCTTTAGGGATTTTGTGCAATTGTTTTCAGAGATTCTTTTAGGGATCTGACTATAAGCACTCTTTCCTTCCCTGGTATTGTAAAGAATGTCCTCACTCCATTAGAGGTGTAAGTTCTAGTGTGATAAAGCAACAGAAGCCTTCCTCAATGCTACTAAAGAGACTTCCTGTGGGCTAAGGCCTCCAAAAACTTCCACTGCCACCACTGCCCATAGTCACTCCTGGTATGGTTTCCCAAGGCCCTCTCATCCTACTGACCTTTTCTACTGACCTTCCAAGTTATCTTTGAATCTCTGGGTCAAAAGGTCTAGAAACTACCAGTACTGCTGCTGATTCAGAGGCCCATAGTTCCTCCTACTCAATGCCAGTAAAGTGGCTATAAGGTACAAGGCCAATTTGCAAAGAATAGGACTTTGTAGATTCATTTTATACACAAGAAAAATCATAAAACAGAGTTTGCATTTGAAAAGGACTTTTCTGCTTCCTTCAGATATAGAGATGTTTGTATTCAAAGAGGTTCCAGAGAGATTTGTAAATAAGACAAGAATTTAAAATTCTGTTAATCATTTGTGTCCCAGGTTATCTCCGTTAACCTCTTCTAAGACAGGAATTTCTTATTAATCATTTGTGTCTGGAGCTATCTCTTTTAACTCATCAAGGGAACAATAAAATCATATTACATCAGCAGTAGGATATGGTGGGCTAACTCAAAAGAATTTCAGCAAAGATAACGCATTTATGAGGAAAATTTAACTTCAGCAGTTTGGGCATTGTAATGACTTTCTGATTAGCTACTGAAGGGTGGGATTTCTCAAGACATTCACAGGTGTGGGATTGTATGGCTGAGTTGATTCCTATTACTGCTCTTTCTTGCTTGCCTCTGGGAGTTTTATAATATTATCAATACTCCAGGCTTTCTCTGCCAACCCACCTAGTTACCCAAGACCTCATTATACTGGCATACAGAACTCCCAGTGAGAAATTACCTTCTATCAATAAAGATTAGTGCCCATATGGCAATTTAATTTTAGAGAGTTGCCTGGACCACTGAAAGGGTATAATTTGCTGAAGATCATAGTACCATTATATTTAAGGTACATCTTAAATTTGTCATCTTCACACCAAGGCCAGTTCTCTATGTACTTTTCATTTAAGAATTACTTAATGAAAATCATGGTCAGCCTTTTTCCTCAGAAGGAAATTCTTCAAATTAGTTTCACTGCCTTCTTATGCAGAGTTCTTTCCTCGGAGGGGCAAGAGACAAAGAAGATTCAGTACTGTGGTCTTTTTATTTAGCTGAGTTGAAAACTGAGCCACTGTTCTTTAGAACAATGCTCTCTTGTCTTTTGTTTGCCCGTGATGACTATTGATGATTAGTTGCAGCCAATTTAGGCTGTTATCCTTTATTTCCTCTTCTGTCTACCAGAAATAATTCTGTAAGAACTCCAAAGAGATAAAATGGCCACTGGATTAAAACATACAAAGATTGAGTTGATTTGCATGGATTAAGAATTGGCTTAAAATGTGTGTACATTCAATTTATTGGGTCTCATTATATTCCTCTTCTGAAAATAGGGAAACAACTTGGTCTAGTGACAAGAGACTGGATTTGGCATCAAAAGAGCTGAATTCACTTCCTGGCTATTCCATTTGCTCCCAGTGACCTTGGTCAAATGACTTCATCTCTGTGAACTTCTATTTTGTTCATTTGTAACATGAAACAGGTAGAGGAAATTACATCTAAGGTACCTTCCAACTCTAAACTATGACAGTAAGAAACTTTGGCACAGAAACTATATTAAATCTTCCTTATGGTTATGTGTTTTTGTTTTTTTTTAATTGTTGTTCAATCATTTCAATTGTGTCTGAAACCCCATGTGACCCCATTTGGGATTTTCTTGGCAAAGACAATGGAATGGTTTGCCATTTCCTCTTCCACTTCATTTTACTGAAACTGAAGCAACAGCTTAAATGACTTGCCTGGGGTCACACAGCTACTAAGTCCTTGAGGTAGGATTTGAGTCTTTCTGACTCTAGGAGAATGTTTTATCCTCTACTCCACCTAGCCCCTAGACGTATTGGGAAAGATTTTAAATAGCTTCATAAAAGACACTGGAGATGGTTCCATAGGACACTCAGAGAATGTTATATTAGCAAACCTGTTTACACCCTAAATATGTCAAAGGGCAGTACTCTCTGGATCTTTTTGACACTATCCCTGAGAGATCTTAAAAAGCTGCATCTCAGAAAATATAGACAAGATTCTGCTTGAGAGAGAAGGAAGAAAAGAAATGTTTAAGTGGCTATTGTGTGTCAAGCGCTGTACTTAATTTTATAAATATAATCTCATTTGTTACTCACAACAACCCTAAGAAGAAGATGTCATTACTCAATTGAGAAAATGAGGAAAGCAGAGATCAAAGAAAATACACCCAGGGTCATATAGCTAGTGACTATCTGAGGCCAGATTGAATTAAAGACATTCTGATTTTAGGCACAGTATTCTAACCATTGCTCTTCCTAGCTAGCTCATGGGCCAAGGAATACCCAGATTATAGAGAAAATTATAAATTCACTAGCAAATATATAAATTTGATAAAAGTGATTTCTATATGATGGAATATTTTTGAAAATATAATTATTCCTGGAAAGACTGGTGATGCAGTGATAACCATCAAATATGAAGTGATTACTATGTGCACTGGGAATACAAAAGCAAAAAAAGAAATACATATTTGTGAGTAGTGTGTGAGATGGGTACAAAACCCCCTTTCCCAAATTAACTTATCAGAGATATCTTCAGATACAAAGAGAAAGCATTTATTTAATCCCTGCAGGAAAAGACCCAGACACACCTGGGAGCCATCCCAACTCCTGCCATGTGCTCCTGGAACCTGGGCAGCTTCCACCATGTCCAGGACTTAAAAGCAAAAGACCCGACCCTTCTCATTGGATAGACTAAAAGGATGTAACTATCTTTGACCAATGGTCACCAATGTTGGCTGCTTCCTGTGGGTTGTATCACTTTCTGTAACTTCAACTTCCTGCATCCCAGGGTTCAAGACTGGGAATAGGGATCATGTGACTTCCTGAAACCTGAGGTCCAAGGTCTCATCCCACTCCAGGTATAGGGATCATCTGACAATCTCAATACTGAGAAATACTTCATCCCATCAGTCCCATTCAGCTCCCCCCCTCTTTTTTTTTATCAGTTTGAAGATTTCTCATCCTAACCCTGACATATACATGTTCCACTAGAGTATCTCTGGGCCTTCAGGCTGCTCCCTCTCCAGTACTAACTATAATCCACCTCTACCATTTAGAACCAATGCCCCCATTTTAGCTACTCCTGAACTCAGCTAAAAGTTGAACTACTTTAATGATTAAGTACATAAGGAAGCATGTGACAGGATAGTGCTGCTTAAAACAATGAGCAGGAATCAGACCCCGCTTCCACCAACTCCCACTATCTGTCTTAGAAACCCAGTTATCCAATAACAGACTGTCATCTGGCAGCTGTAGAACTCCAGCACTGTGGAGGCCTGGGGGCCTCAGGGCCATTGTCACACCATTCCCACCTCAAGCAGCCTGGGCCCAGATTCATTTGGGACAAAAGGACAAAGGTCTCATCTGGAGCTGCTTCAGGCTGACAAGGGGTATGGAGCTGGCCCTGCCCAGTGGGATCCGGACTGAGGAGGGGAGACACATGATTTGTAGGCGGCGGCAGCAGTACCTGGTGCTGAGTGTCAGAATCAGGTCTCAAGTGATTTCAGGTTGACCAAGTGTTTGGAATTTCATGGCTCAGAGTCTGGAAGAAGCAACTCTCACTATTATATTAAACATTGACTAAATATGAGCAAAAGAGAAAGAACAAATAAATTAATTAATTGGAGTTGTTATGGAGGTTACTAGGGATAGTAACCAGGAACTAGAAACCCCACCCAGAGGAAGGCTGGGGCAGGCAGAAGAGGCTATCATAAATGCTTCTCATTCAAACAGCTTTTCCTAGGATAAATATCAAAGAATGTGTTCCCAAAATTCTTGCTTTTTTTTTTTTTTTTTTTTTTTTTGATTTGAGTTGGACTGCCCCCTCTCAGAGCATTTAATCTCACCCCTGGTCTCCAGCAAATGCCCAACCACGCCCCCCCCCCCCCTTCCCCTGAGTGGCTTGACAGACCAGGTTAGAAGGAGTCGCCTACCTTCCTAGCCAACCACAGAGCATACTCATCCTGTGCCATTAACAGAACCTCTTAATCTGGCCCTCACCCCTTAATCTGAATCATCCAAGGCTGGATGATCCCAGGGCCCACAAGGATAGTTCAAGGGCACATTAACATATGGTGCCTCTATGGATAAATCATGCTTGAGTTACCTGGTTCTCTCTCAACCAGGCTTCATCTTCTAAGACTTATGTGCCTACTGTTTGTATCTGAGTGTCTCTTTGAGGCCCATTCTTCACAGAGAGCAAGGCTAAGAGTCTGATCTCAAGGTCAGTTGGAGAACCCAACCTGGTGTCTACTTTGAATCAGGATCCCAGACATCTCTCTGGGAATCCACAGATCCTGGATAAGCCCCCATAAAATGTGTGGGTGTAGGTCCCCCTTTCCCAATTAACTAATCAAAGATATCTTCAGGTACAAAGAAAAAGCATTTATTTCATCCCTGCAGGGAGAGGCCCAGACACACGCAGACAAATCCCAACTCCCCGCCATGTGCTTCTGGAACCTGGCCAACTTCCACCTTGTTGAGGACTTAAAAGCAAAAGACCCAAGCCTTCTCATTGGATAGACTAAAAAAGGACGTAACCATTTTTAACCAATGGTCACCAATGTTGGCTGCTTCCTGTGGGTTACTTCATTTCCTGTAACTTCACTAACTTCCTGCATCTCAGGGTTCAAGGCTAGGAATGGAGATCATGTGACCTCCTGAAATCTTAGGTTCAAGGTCTCATCTTCCCACTCTGGGTATAGGGATCATGTGACAGTCTCCATAATGAGAAATATTTCACCTCATCAGCTCCATTCAGTAGTTTACAATTTATCAGAGAAGATGGTGTTGAGGGCGGTGGCCCCTTGATATTACTTATTTGATCCCCCACTTCCTTTGGGACTTGGACCTTTGATGCAAGATCTGGTCAAACTAGTTTGGGCTATCTGAGCTGGCTGGGGTTTTACAGGCCCCATTCTAATCTGCCCAGATAGACCAAGCACCAGCAGGAAATCCCTTTTTGGGAAGAGACTTCTATCTGTCCCCAAAAGATAACAAGAAAATCCTTATCTTATTTACATCACTCTCCAGAACCTCCTTACATCACTGCATCTGAATGATTGTGCTCTTGTATAAAACAGAGTCCTCAAAAATCTATTCTTTGCAAAATTGGCCTTGTACCTTGCAGCCATTTTGCCCACGGGCTTTCGGTGTTTCCATTCTAATCAATAAAGACTATGTTTCCATACAGCATTAAGTAGCAAATTCCTTTGCTGCTAACCCCGCCCTTGGTTACTTTGGGGAAGGAAGGAGAGAGAGAAAAGGAACTGACCCATCTCGGTTTAGAATCTCAATTTACTCCTCATCAGATGGCATATAAAATAAGGACATAAAATATAAATACATGCCTTAGGCCCAATGGTTCCTGCCTTTTCATGAGCTCATGCAGAGTAAAGGAGAAAGTATGAGAGACAAGATCAAGTTTCCATTATTATCTTCAATTTTAAGGGGAAAAAATTAGGGTTGGAGTCAAGCCAATGGTGGTCAATAAAAAGAGTTGCAGGAAAAAAAAAAAAACATAAGAAAAACTCCAAAAGAATTTGGTATCCTCATTACTAATGGCCAAGTAAGATCTGTTTTGTTCTAGTCATATTCCTTCTTGCCACGAAAAAACTGATCTTCAGCTCTTTCCCAAAAGTGGGACAATATTCTATAAAGTGAATACTGCCAAATTAAAGCATCAATTTTGAAATAAGACAGGGTCCTGCTTCATTAACAAAGGAAATCTGTGATCCATAAAGGTCATTCCTATATTGTTTGGAGCTAAATCAGGGAAAGGCAAACTATGATATACCTCTCCCCCATTCTCCTCCCCCTTACTGCCTCTTCCCCTAACCCTTAAGGAGCCTATTATTATTATTACATTCTTAAGAATGAGTAGGCCTATGAAGCAACATATCATTCAGAAATAATATAGCATCTTCCATTGTAACTCATTTCCCTAAATAGAAGACAACCTTCAGAAGAGTCACAAACCTTTCCTTCCTATAAAAACCCACAGAGATTAAGCAACAAAGAGAAAAGGAAATTTAAGATTAACTTGATTGACAGTTGTCCTAGATCTTTATTCTCTCCATAGAAACAAAGGAAATACTTTTTAAGTGTTGTTTCCTGATTAAAAGGTCTAGGGAAATGACCATAGGGAAAGGAAGGTGGATAGTGTTTTGTAATAGAAAGAAGGTTGTATTAGGACTAAAGTGTCCTGCATGTTAGTCCCTCTTCTGGAATTCATTGCTTACAGTATATGATCTAAGGGAAAACATTAACTTCTTTGGGCCTCAATTTCTTTATTTTTAAAACAGGAAGACTGGATTTGATATTTGATATTTAAAATAGGAAGACTTTATAACTAGAAGAGATATAAATTTCCAAGATTATAGCTATGCCTGAAGCCTTCTGGAAGAGACATATTTCAAAGGAAAAAAAAACAAATCCCCAATCACAAATCAATTATAACCAGGTAAATATAGTACTAAGTGGGGAATGGGGAAGAAGAAGAAATCTCAGACAAAGTACTGTGGGAACTTTGAATGTAAAGAGCAGGCTAATAGCCTATGGCATCAAGAAAGATTAGTTCATATTAGGTCAAGAGAATTGTCAGGTGAATAACCTGATGAGGGCAGGGATTGTCTTTTATCTCTTTTTGTATTTGTAGTGTGAGGCGTGAGAAATGAGGGTTCAGAGATTCCCTGGGGGAGATTTTCTGAATTGCTGCTTCAATTCAGCTTTGCTCATAGAACATAACACTTTGAATAGAGCACATTATACTGGGAGGTTCTGTGTCAGTGTCTCAAATATTATGCAATCAGTTCCTAAGTTTTTAAGAGAGACCTTGGGAGTATCCTGGTATTGTTTCTTCTGACCACCATGTGATCACTTGCCTTTGTGTAAGTTATTCATAATATAGTCTTTTAGGGAAGTGCATGTTTGGCCTTTGAACAACATGGTCACATTTTGAGTTGTGCTTTCTGTAGTAGAGTTTGAATGCTTGGCAAGTTTTTGTTTGTTTGTTTTTTGCTGGGGGAGGCAATGGGGATTAAGTGACATGCCCAAGGTCACACAGCTAGGAAGTGTTAAATGTCCGAGACTAGATTTGAACTCATGTCCTCTTGACTCCAGGGTTGGTGCTCTTTCTGCTGCACCACGTAGCTGCCCTATGTTTGGCAATTTTGTTCAAGAAAAAATTTCAGGTTTCATACCTTATCCCACCTGGTGATTTTCAGAATATTCCTAAGACAAGAAGAGTTTTCAATTTGGGCTCTTTTGATTTGATGCTTTGAATGTTATCTTGTAAACTATGAGACTCTCAGTGAAGAGTGAGAATGGGATGACCTTTCTGTATCCCAGAATCATGATAACATCACCTAAATGGAAGCTAGAATAAGGGTGCTCTATTAGGAATATTGTTCTGGTTCTGTTAGGTGAGAGCTGTATCATGTCAGGGGAAGAATCTCCAGCAATCATTCTGGTGCTCTTAGAGATAATGGGTACCAATTAGAGGATTGACAGATGGCTGGCCATTTCACCAGAAAACATGCTCTGAGTTATTTGGACATTGCAGAGCCAATGTGAAATATAAGATGCCCAATTAGCAGTCCTGAAAACTGCTTTGTAGATTTATATTCTGAATAGTTTTCATCATCAGTTTTGTAAAAGATTAGGTGAGTTATAAGTTAAGTAACTGAATTTTCTTGTAAATGATTCTATTAATGTCCTTTATGTTTATCAGTGTGTGTGTGTGTGTGTGTGTGTGTGTGTGTGTGTGTGTGTGTGTGTAGGAATAAGTTATTTCTCCCCTATATGATTTATATTGTACATTGAATCTTTTTTTTTTTTTTTGAGGAAATTCTTGTTATGAGCCATAACCAAACTTATAAGTAAATTTGTCCTGGATGCCAGAAGGGGTTTAATGAACTTATCAAGCCTTAAGACAGGATGATTAGCCTTATTCTTATTAAAAGCCAGCATCCGCAGCACTGAATTTGGCTCAAACATCATTGTTAGATATAAATCATGAAGTAAGAACAATGTCCCGGCCTCTGGAGATTCAGTCATAGTCTTTTCCATGTTATAAAAGTAAAAAAAAAAAAAATGAATAAAGTAAAACATGTATATTCATTCAAATATTTTAAAAATGGGATGCAGTTCAATTTTCTAATGAGGAAAGAGTGAAAATGGTGACCCAAGTGGAATGGAGATGGCACAACTCAGGATGTCCCAGGAGAGCACACAATAGGTATCTAACAGCAACCAATAGAACAGTGTATGGCAGAGACCAAAAGATCAAGGTCAGGAAGTTGGTGAGAGCAGCTGGGTCACCACTGCAGCATTGGAGGAATTAATTGTCTCTTCTTGAATATGCCTTGGCCTTGTTTCCCCTTTTTATACTTTTCTACTTAAAATCTATCTTTGTTGTTACTAGGGGTAATTATAGAAAAAATGTGTTTTAAGTTTTTGGGAAGAATGCTCCAATATAAATTCTCTTACTATTGTGTATAGTGCTCCCTTTAGACTTTGGCAATTTTGCTAATCAAAGGGGGCAAAAACAAAGAGGGTAGATTAAAGGCAGAAACCAAGCCAAACCCTTACAACATTCCCCTCCAAATAAATTTGAAACAATACTCCAAATAAAATTTGGGGGCAACAGAGCTGTCAAGTGTGATATTTTCCAGCCTAAGGTAACTTAGAAAGTGGGTGTAAAAAGTCTGTGATACAATTGTGGGAGCCAGCCAACAGCAATAGCAGCAGCTTTGGGATCTCTTTATCCAGAAACAGTAAGGGAATTGGAAAATGGGTGAGAAAGAAATAACAAGGAACTTTTAATGGCACTGGATTCAACTAGAGTTGATTTTTATTAGAAAGGCATTGTTTTGTGATCAACCTTGGTTTCTCTTTTCTATGCTTTAATTCTCTGAAGCATGTTGTAGTTTCTAGGGACTCAATTTTATGTAAAGTTCACAATGCCCCAGTAATTGTGCCAGGACCTTATGTTTTCTAATGATTTTCAAGCTTAAATGCACCCTTGGTTAATTTTAGGAGGAGGAGAACATCCCAGAAGTTTTTAGCTTCCTGGGAGTTCTCTAATTATCTCCCTTTAACTCGAAGCCATACTCCCTCACCATATACCTTCTTATTAAAGTTCACTGTTGGGAACTCTCCCTATTACAAGCTCTGACCTGATGGATTTGCCTGTTCTTCAGATTTCAACTGCTTCAGGTTTGATCCCCTAAAACATTCACCTACTTATAAGACTGATAACTCAACCCTCATCCTACTTGATCCTTGCCAGGAATAGACAATAATCAATCTATATACTTCTGTTGAATTGCTTTTTCAAGGCTTTCTTAATCCTCATAAGGAATTGGGAAAGTAACACATAAATATTCTCACTACAAGAAACAAGATTTCTATGCTACCTTTTAGCCTAGAGAGAACCTAGGGTGGCAGTTTCAACATGACATGATAACTGTTAAAATGAACAATCCTAAATTACCAAAATTTAAAATGAATATAACTTGTTATGGACCAGAACTTTGCACTTGAAACAAGGATGCTTACAAGATACTAAGTGGAATTCAGGAGACAATGGCTATCTAGTTTAGCATATTTCAGTATGATTGACTTAATCTTACAACAAATATGGTTTCCTAGTGATATAATGATTCAGTGTAAAGCATATAAGCTAGGAACTTCAATCAGGTTGATTCAGAATTAGAGATGCAGAGGTAGAGAAGACAAGAGAAGTGGAGGCAGGAGCTTAAGCTCTCAGAGGCTCAGAGACAGAGCTAAAGAAGACAAGAACCTCCTTGAGGAGTCAGGGAGGGCATGACCACCTATGTTCTTTTTAAAATTAATTTTATAATTATAAGCTTGTTTTTTTTTTTGACAGTACATATGCATGAGTAATCTTTTACAACATTATCCCTTGCACTCATTTCTATCCTGAATTTTCCCCTCCTTCCCTCCAACCCCTCCCCTAGATGGCCAGCAGTCCCATATTGTTAAATGTGTTATAGTATATCCTAGATGCAATATATGTGTCCAGAACCGAATTTTTGTTGTTGTTGTTGTTGCACAGGAAGAATTGGATTCAAAAGGTAAAAATAACCTGGGAAGAAAAACAAAAATGCAAATAGTTTACACTCATTTCCCAGTGTTCCTTCAATGGGTGCAGCTGATTCTATCCATCACTGATCAATTGGAACTGAATTAGATATTCTCTTTGTTGAAGATATCCACTTCCATCAGAATACATTCTCATACAGTATTGTTTTTGAAGTGTATAATGATCTCCTGGTTCTGCTCGTTTCACTCAGCATCAGTTGATGTAAGTCTCTCCAAGCCTCTCTGTATTCATCCTGCTGGTCATTTCTTACAGAGTACTAATATTCTATAACATTCACATACCATAATTTACCCAACCATTCTCCACTTGATGGGCATCCAATCATTTTCCAGTTTCTAGCCACTATAAAAAGAGCTGCCACAAACATTTTGGCACATATATGTCTCTTTCCGCTCTTTAGTATTTCTTTGGAATATAAACCCAGGAGTAGCACTGCTGGGTCAAAGGTTATGCACAGTTTGATAACTTTTTGGGCATAATTCCAGATTGCTCTCCAGAATGGCCAGATTCTTTCACAACTCCACCAACAATGTATCAGTGTCCCAGCTTTCCCACAGCCCCTCCAACATTCATCATTATTTTTTCCTATCATCTTAGCCAATCTGACACCACCTATCTTCTAAAACAAAAGAAAGCCAGAGAAGTTATGGGCCAGAACTCTGTTCTTGAAACAAAGATTCTTACAATGTGTTAAGTCAGTGGAATTAATGGTTAATATAAGAAAAACATGGCCCGGCTTTGTTCAACAGTTCTATCAAAAATTTGGATGAAGGCCTAGGTATAATGGTTATCGTTATTTGTCATTTGTAAGACATTATTTGATGATATTAAATTAGAAGGGACAGATATTACACTGTAAATCAGAAACCAAATCTAAAAGGATTATTAAGTTGGAATGGTGGGTTGGGAACTTAGCAAAAGAAAATGTAAGAGGGAATGTAAAGTCCTGCAAATGGGTTCAAGAAATTAATTGTACAAATAGAAGGTGACAAAAATAAGGTTTTAAAAAAGTTCACATGAGAAAAATATGAGTGCTAGTTAATTATAACCTCAGTGTAAATCAGTGGTATTGTTGGGGAAGGAGACCCCCAAAATGTTGGGATCCCAGACCAGTGTCACAAGGCATCTCAAAAGAATTTATATGTTTAGACTCATCTTCAAGACAAGGGGCAAAGTTTATTACAATTGTAACAGCAGTTGAAGTGGGCTAAATTCCAAAAGAATTTAGCAAAGCATCAAGAGCAAGAAAATGGTTTTATAGGAAAAAAGAAACAAAGATAAGGTTCTTCAAGTCACTGATATGGTAATTTTGTGATTTCAAGGTAAAATTAAAGAATGGTAGGGCTTTGGTTGCATCTATTATTGAATTCTATGGCTTAGAAAAAAATTGAGGAGTGGTCTTACAGGTAGAGTTGAGTAGTATTGAATTCTAGGGCTTAGATTTGAAGCCCCATCCAACTATTAAAGTCTCAGAAATTTTGTTACTATTAACCAAGAGATTGTTATCTGACAGCCAGCATTATTTGTGGCACTACTAGGGCTGAGTAGCTTTGGGGTTATTGTTACATCCTCCTTAGAAGCTGTACTACACTAGTACCTTTGATGCTAGAAAAACAAAGACTATCTTATTTATAAAAGTAGAAATCCAGAGTGATGAAAGTGAGGATTATCTTGTCCTCTATATCTATGACATCGTTTGCAATTCTAAGCATTACATTTTGGTAGGGACTATGGAGTATTGTTGAGGGATAAAGCACCCCAATAAAGCTTGGGGGTCCCAGGTCAGTGTCTCAGGTATGGAAAAAGAATTAGCAACTCAGAATCCAAGTTAAGGGGGAAAAGATTTATTACACTGACAACAATGGGCTAAATTTCAAGGGGAATTAGCAAAGAGAAAAGAGAGAGATTTATAAGACAAAGTTGATCAGAACTTCATGTTATTTATTTGCTAATTTTTTGGCTTTCAGGTAGGTTTGAGGGAAAGGTTTGTCCATTATTGTCTCATGAATTTGGTTATCACTGACCAAAAGATTATCTATCTGACTGTTAGTAATGTTTGTAGGACTATTCTAAGGCCAAAAGTCTTTGAAATTATTGACAGACAGATTGGCACCCCAAGGTCAGGGGGATCTCTCTACTACTACTGTCTCCCCTAGAAGCTACATTCCTTCAATTCCCCTCTCAAGTAGTTTGAATCTCCAAATTCATTTGGGACAAAGGGACAGAGATCTCATCTGGAACTGCTTCATGCTGATAAGGACTGTCCCTGCCTCATAGAGTCTAGACCAGGGAGGGGAGGCACAGGACTTGAAGATGTTGGCAGCAACATCTAGGAGTTGTTGAGTGTTAGAATCAGTTAGCCCATGATATTCAGATCCAATGAGTAGTTGGAAGTTCATAGCTTGGAGTCTGGAGGAAATAAATCTCACAAGGAGGTTAAAAATGCAGGGGCCAAACAAATATGAGCAAAAGAGAATAATTAAAAGTGGAGTTAGTGTAGGGGTTAGTTGTTAGGATTACTAGGTGAGAACTCACTTTTTTTTTTCACCTTGTCACTGTCCAGACAATCTGAGTTCTCACCTAGTAATCCTAACAGTTAGTAGGGACAATAGCCAAGAATCACCCCCCCCCCCAGAGGAAAGCTGGGGGGTGAGATGAGATTTTCATGAATGTCTTCCATCCAGCCAGCTTTCTTCAGAATCCTCTCAGTACAAAACTCAACCTTCCCAGAGTTGTTGATGTACATGCAGCAGGAAATATTGGCAAGAGTGCAGACACTGCCACTGGAGGCAAGGAGATAATCCAAAGCCAGCCTGTCATCTAACACCATGTTAGCAAGAGAGTCCAGAGATTCTTGGATCTTTTGAAGAGAGTGTGCAGTTTCATTGGCCAGTTGCTTGATTGTGACAGTCAAGCTGGAGAGGATATTCTCATGTTCCAAGTATTGCTGTGTCCTTCCTTATATGCCAAAGAACATTTTCCCCAAATCCCCGTTTTTGTCTCCTTGAGGGGATGGGAGCAGTGTTTGAAGCAATGGCATTATACACAGTGAACAAACACTCAGGCAATCTAGGGTGCAAGCATCATAATGTTTAAAAGGTATTAAGCATTGGGTAGAGGGGATTACAGGCTAAGGAGGATTCCAATCAAAAGCATTCCTTTTAACAAGTCCCTGTTAGAATGGAAAATCCATTTTTAAAAGAAAAGCATATCCCTTAGGTGCACAGATGGTACCTGAAATCAAGTTTTGTGGTAGCTTCCTAGTAAGTTGTCCCCAAGGATGGTTTACATGACATTATACCAATAGGAGTGAAAGTTTGTTAGGTTCTTACTAAGTACTAATGAGATAATGAAATATTGGGTTTTTACTAAGTGCTAAATGAGTACTTGACAATTCTCTAGTTCTGGCTCTCAGGAGGTTATGAAGAAGCTTCAAGGAAGCTGATGTAGAAGCATTATGAGTAAGTTGACAGAATAATTTTGGAATAGATATTTCACAATTATTTATAAGGATGGCCCATGGTGAATAGCAAGCCCTTGACCCAGCTGTATAGCTAGTGCAGGTTATGGAGGTGAAATTGCAGCAGGTGTGAGAGGGGTTGCACTCACTTGCTCCGACAGTATTAGTGGCACAAGTCAGCATCCAAACATTTGGCATATAAACATGGCCATTATGGGCCACGGTGACATCTACTGTCCCTGTGATATAAGTGTTGAGATATGTAGGTTAGAGATCCTTTCTAGCAAAAAAACAGGGGATAGTCAGATTAAAGTTATTACCCTGGGGGATTGCTAGTACAAATGGGGTGGCATCCAGGGTGGGGATGGTGATATTTGGAAATGGAGCTTTTGTAAATAATGCATCAGGTCACCTATGTGGGCTGCCTTGAGGATGCTGATGGCCCACCCAACAATCCTGAATGCTCTCACTTTCCATAGAGTTTCCTAGCCTGACTAAAGAGTTCTCTCTCTAATAGTGGGGGCCCACCGAATGATACCACGAGATCTGGAGAAAAAAATACTAGGAGCAAAACTCTCATCCTCGGAGTCTTGTTAACTAGAGTAAGAGAGAGAGGACACAGGAAATTTCACCCTTCTCTATCCAATATGTTTCCAGTCTTTCCAGGAGTCCTGTGGAAGAGTAGTTTCAGGTCCTCAATGGGTTCACAGGAATATTTAGCAATGTCTGAGAGAGAAGAAGTAACAGGAGCACTTTTAATTCTAGAAACACAAGTCCAGCTGGGGAAACCTTCGAGTTTAACTGGCATTGGAGTAGTCAGAATGACCTTATATGGTCCTTTCCACTTTATACCCAGAGGGTCAGCACCTTGAGGCTTTCAAGATTTCAAGTATACCATGTCCCCTGGATTTACAGGGGAGCAGTCTGAGTATGAGCATCTGTAGGTTTAGGGAGATGCCCATTTGTGTGTATCCAGAAAGGGCCTTTGGAATTGTACCAAACTCTGTGGCAAACTGAGTGACCAGAAAAATGTTCTGCATTTACAAGAATGTCAGTGGTTAAGAAGGACCTCCCATACAGAAGTTCAAGGGGGCTCAACTTAATAGTCTCCCGAGCTGCAATGCAGACTCTAAGATTCTTCACCCAATCTTCTCGAGGATCCAAGCACAGTTTAGTAAGGACTTGCTTGAGGAAGTGGTTCATCTTCTCCACTTCCCAGAAGCCTGAGAACGCCAGGCAGAGTGGAGGTGATAATTTTAAGTGCCTCGGCCATATTTTGAGTTACCTGAGAAGTGAAGGCCAGATCATCGTCACTGCAAGGAGCTAGGTAGGCCAAAGTGATCTCTTTTAGCAAGCACTTTTATACCTTCTGAGCTTTCTTAGTCCTGCAGGGAAAAGCTTCTACCCATTTAGTAAAAGTGTCAACAAAGACCAGAAGCAACTTGAAACCCCCAAGTAAAGTTTACTTGCCAATCTCCCCTGGGTATGTACTCCTTCTCTGAACAGGCTTCAGGAGAGGGGGAGGTTTAACAGTTCCTTCAGTTGTGCCCCTTGGCCATAACCTGGTAGGCCTGGCAGACCTGTCTGATCGTTCCTCCTAGCTCATAACCAATAAATTTAGATTTCAAAAGGGAGTGGAGAACATTTCTTCTCAAGTGAATAACTTGGTGTAGGCCAAAAAAGAAGTTTCCAGTGGCTTGACTCTGGGATTAGAAGCTGAGGGTGTTTAAAATCACCCAGAAAGAGAAAAGGTATATCCTCTTTCTTTCATGCTGGGGAATTAAAGGTGCCCTGGTTAGGGACAGATGGATAAGCAGCTTGAGCAGCTGAATCTGCAAGCCTGTTTCCTTTGGCCTCAAGTGAATCTCCCTTCTGGAGAAACACAACAGAAACCTTTCTAGGTTCCTGGACAGTTTGCAGTAGTTGTAGAATTTCCCTTGCAAACTTAATAGGAGAATTTTTTGCTGTCAAAAGTCCCCTTTCTTTCCATGTAGTCCCACGAGTGTGCAAAATATGAAAAGTATTTGGAGTTAGTATAGATGTTCATTCTCATTCCTTTCCCTAATTCCAAAGCCCTACTAAGGGTAGTGAGTTTAGCTTTCTGTGCAGAAGTCCTGGGAGAAATGGCTTCGCTTCCAAGGTGCCATTGAGGGTCACTACAGAATAATCCCCCTTCCTTTCCCCATTTTCAGGAAAAGTGGACCCATCTGTAAATTATACACTGTCTGGATTGTCAAGAGGAATGTCCCTCAAGTCAGATCAACTGGAATAGTTGGAATCTAAAACTTCCTCACAATTATGAATGATGTCACCTGAGTGTTATCAGGGAGCAGAGTGGCAGGGTTAAGAATGTGACACACCTGGAGGATCAGGTCAGGGGTGTCTTGTCAGCTGCCCACTAGCAAGCTGCTGATGACTTTTGGCTTCCAAAACAATGTGTGAACCTTATAGGGAGTTAAAACCTCCAGTAGTTGATCTAGGGTGAGCTTGGAGGTTTCCTCATTTAGAAGAACTGTGACAGCCACTGCTCTAAAACAGGAGAGCCAATTAAGGACACTGAGAAAACTTTCTTTAAAACTAAGCACCGGGCTTGGAATCTGGGTCCAAGAACCTGAGTTGAGACCCCTAGGGCTTGACCCTGCCTTTCATCAACATACAGAGTAAAAGGCTTTTCTAAATTAGGTAAAAAGATGGGAGTTAATTCATGGTCCAAATATTTAACAGACTGACAGGTAATATGGGCTTTGGATAAAGAAATTCTATATCCCCCTGAAGGCCAGAAAATTAAGAAGTAAAAAAGAAAATTAAGAGTTTTTATGGCAGCAGCTAGAGAAGCCTCTCAGGTTGGGCTGCATATCAAGATATCATCCACATACTGGATAAAACTGCTGTTAAGCAGCTTCAAATCTCATAAATCTTTAGCCAGTGCCTGTCCAAATATGTGGGGTAAAATTGTCTAAGTTAATTGGCGAGGATGTTCCCCTGGTTTTGCCCATTCAAAACAAAAAGAAATTGTAAGTTTTATGCAGCAGTATCCAAAAGAAAGCATGTTTAAGATCTAGAGTAGAAAACCATTGTATTCCCTGGGATCTGAGTGAGGATAATATAGGGATTTGGCACAATGGGATGAATTGGAATAACTGCCTCATTAATCTTTCTGAGATCCTATACCATACAAAACTTCCCATTTGATTTTCTAATGGGGAGGATGGGAGTATTCCAGGGAGACTCACAAGGAAACAAAAGCTTGTGCTTAAGAAATTTCTCAATCAGGGGCTGCAATCCTTCCCTAGGCTCTGGTTTTATTGTATTAGTGTCTATAAGGGAACACACTAGGGTCCCTCAACTGTACCAAGCTGGAGTGGGATGAATGGCTTACTCAGGGAATTCCTTGGTCCCAGACAGTAGATTTTAGATGGAATATTGGAGGGCTTTGAAAGAAGCACAAAAAAGCACTCAGAGGTCTGAGAAGGGAAAATTAGGTCCCCAATTTCACCATTAAATCACACCCTAACAAGGGGGCAGAATAGGAAGAGATAATAAGAAAGGAGTGTTTAAAATACAGCTCACCAAAGTGGCAGGGCAAAGGAAAGGTCTTAAAACAGTTCCTAAGTTTTCCTTTAATTCCCATCACCCTATGAGGGTAGGGGCGAGTGAGACCAGAGTGCTGGAACAAGACAGAAAATGAGGCCCCCATGTCAAAAAGAGATTTGATGAACTTATCTGCCACATCCAAAGTTATCCTTGGTTTGGCTGTTGTGATGGAGCAAGAGGGAGCCTGACCAAACCCCAGGCACCATCACTTCTGGTCCTGAGGAGACTAGACCACAGGGCATGGAGGGGAGGCTGCTTGACCCTTCTGTGGGCAGTCTCTTCTTCCAATGACCCTCCTGATTGAACCTGGGGCAAGGGCCTGGGGGTTTCCTTTGAGGACAGTTGCAAGCCCAGTGGCCCTGGCCATGACATCTGAAGCACAAATCCCCATGGCTCTCGGATATGACAGCAGTTAAAAATTGAGACTATTCCTTGTTTTTTGCTTTGGCCCTGCAATCTTCTCCTCTGCTGCTATTCAAGCACAACAAAATATTAAATTAAATTATTATTAAAGACTACAAAAACTGTCTCCAATAGCTGAACCTAGGAAGTTTGAGGGTCCAAGGCTAACTCCTGCAGCTTCCTCCAAATATCTGGGACAGACTGACAATAAAATGCATGCTGAGGACACTTTTAGAAGTGGGGTCCAGATTTGTATATTTCTTTAGTGTTTCTACAAGATTCCCCTGAAAGACAGCAGGATTCTCCTCAGCTCCTTGGGTAACTTCCTTAAGTGTTTCATAATTAACCTGCTTCTTAATTCCTCCTTCATGCCTTCAATGAGGCAGATTAAAAGGTGATCCTTTCTCTCTCTTTATCACTGCTTCTCTTCTGGCAATTCCACCTGGGGTCTGAGACAGGGACAGCAAAACCCCCTGGCTATATCTACCAGAGGAGGAGGATGAAGCTATATTATTCCCAAACTTTTGGGTTAAATCTCAGATTATCTTTTTCTCTATGATACAACAAGAAGAGATAATGATATTAACATCTCCCTGGGAAAGATCAAATTTGAGGGAAACGGCTTTAAATCTCTCAATATATTTAGTGGGGTCTTCAGAGTAATGGCCAAGTTTTTCCTTAATCTGGAAAGGTCTGACATTGAAAAAGGTACCTGCATCCTGAGTGTCTCTCCCTGAGAGTCTGCTACTTCTCTCAATGGGCAGAGTTTAGAAGAGGTGGCTGAAATAGGATAGGGGGAGAAAGGGTCATGTTCTTTGTATGGGAAGAACTGATGAGTGGGGGACTGGGAAATTTCAGAATCTGGCTCAGGAAGTGAGGGGGACTGAGATGAAGAAATATTGCTGGCCATAAGGTTCTGATTTTGATAAATTTTCTAGATGGTATTCTCATGCTTCCTGATAAGGACTGTATGAAGAGGCAGAGGAATCCTGTGTCCCTGGAGAAATGGAAAGGAGGGAGTCATCTAGGAGGTCAATATCTATTTTTAATTCTATTACAGTAAATTTTATAAGCTTCATCATGTAGTGTTGTCTTACTTTAGGATCTTGGGACAAGGCCAAAAAGGCTTGGACATAGGGAACTTCAATCCGCTTGCCTTGTTTAGGGCAAAACAAATCAAATTGCTGGGTAATATTATAGTTAATTGATCCATTAATGGGTCATTTTTCCTGGTCCCCCAAGATATAGTGAGGCTATGAAGTATTGCAAAAGAAAATACATTTCTTGGTCTTAAGATCTTTCACGCCAAATTTGTCTCTGTTTTATAAGAAACACCCTAAGGGAGAATTTTTAGGGATAAAGACAGAGGTGGATTGCCCCTTCTTTGCCACAAGCCTTAGAATTCCTAGTTCTATAGGCCCATTATATTTAGACATCTCAGAAAAGGTGGTATGTGATAGGTGTTACTCTGGGGAGAATTACAAGAACTTCTAAAACTGGGCATCCCCACTTTCAAGGAAAGTTTGCTGAGCATGAAGCTCCTGACGACCCCACAAGCCTTTCTGTTTGGGGTTGTCCCAGCTATGGAATAGGGGCAAAAGGAGTTTTACCTTAACAAGGAGGATATAAAAATTTGGGCCCCCATATGGTCCATTGAATGTTGAGGGTTAAAGCACCCAACGACATTTGGGGGTCCCCAGGTTGGTGTCTCAAGTATGGCAAAAGAATATGCAAATTCAATTAGTCTCCAAGTTAAGAGGCAAAAGATTTATTACAATGACAACAGCAGACTAAGTTCCAAAAAAAATTAGCAAAGGACCCAAGAGAAAAGAGCGAGATTTATGGGACCAAGTTAATAATGTCAGTAATGTTTGTAGGACTATTCTAAGGCCAGAAGACTTTAGAATTATTTACAATCATATTGTAAGAACTATAGCGCTCTAACGTCAGAGGGCCTCAGGCCTTGTATATCTTCCCTAATATCTAAGGGAAGAAATATTATTATATTCCTAAACCAGAGGACTTTTACAATAATTGACAGGAAGATTGCCAGAGCACTCCAAGGTTGGGAGGGTACTAACTATCCTGTATATGAAAGGTTTTGAGGGAAATTAGATAAGAAAATTGGCAGTTAATGGAAAGTTAGATGAAAAAAGGCTATTTATTTATGGGTTATTCCTCCAGGAATAATAATAATAATAAATTTGTTCAGATTTGTTTATCAGCATATACTTGTAATGTTAAATAGCAATTCCTAGACTAAATCATGGTATTTTAAACATTTCAATCTCCAGCTAAAACACAATGTTAATATTTCATGATGACTAAATATCCTGTTTTGAAATGTGGAATGATCATAAATATTTCATTGCTTAATTCCATCCTCACCATAAATATCCAAAGTTATGTTGAAAAGTTAAAACTTATTTTAATCCTCAATATGATTTACTCAGGTCTTCCCACATCTTCATTTGGAATGATGGCATTTGGAGAAATTAGTCAGATAATAAGGTTTAAAGTTCTGTTAATTTCTTGATGAACTTCTTGTAGGAAGAATATTGATGCTATTGTCTTTCCCAGTTGGTTATCATTATAATAGTGTTCTTATTGTAAGCAATGATCTCCTAGTTCTTCTTTTCACTTTGAAGCAGCTCAGAAGATCCCATGTTTTTGTGAAATCATCACTCTTGTTTCTTACAAAGCACAATGTTACTCCATCACAATCATATGCCACAATTTGACTTTTCCCCAATTATATATTCAGATATTCCCCAATTAATGAACATTTCCTCAATTTCAATTCTTTATCTCCACAAAAGTGCTGCTATAATTATTTCTATACATATTCATCATTTCCAATATTCTTTGGTCTCTTTGGAGGACAAATCTAGTAGTGATATTACTGGGTCAAAAGATATGCATAATTTTAAAGCCTTTTAAGCATAGTTCTAAATTGCTCTCCTAAATGGTCAAACCAATTCTCTACTCTACTAATAGTTCATTAATGTACCTATTCCCCCTAATTCCTCCAGGATTTATCATTTATATGAAGTAGAACTTCAGAGTTGTTTTAATTTGCATCTCTTCAATCAATAATGATTTAGTGCATTTTATATTATTATAAATAACTTTGATTTCTACTTTTGGATACTGCTTGTTCATATCCTTTGGCCATTTATCATTTGAGGAATGGCTCATATTTTTGTAATTTTGACTCCATTCCTTTTATATTTGAGAAGTTCTTTATCAAAGAAACTTGCTGTAAAAATTATTGATATTACTTCATTTTCTGTAGTATCTTTTATCAAAATGAAGTTTTTCTGATTATCTCTTTTTAATTGGATCTATTCCTTAGTTTTGTCTGAAATCATGATTGTTACCTCTATCTCTTATATTTCAGAGGAAGCATAATTAATTCTGTTCTATCTTCTTATATTAACTTTGTCTATATGTCTTTTTATTATCTAAGTGTGTCTTTTATAGACAACTTTGTTTCATTCCAATTTCAAATCCATTCTCTTGTCTGCTTCCATTTTATGGGTGAGCTCATGCCATTCTTATACACGATTATGTTTACTAAATGTGTATTTTCTCCAACTTATATTCTTCTGTTTATTCTTTTCTATATCCATTGTCCTGTCCCTCCTTAAAAGTCTGTTTTGATTATTGTCACCTTTAATGAACTCTCCCATTCATCTTTTCTTTACCCCTTTTTCTTATCCTCTTCCCCTCCTATTAACATGTTGGGTACAATAGATTTTTTATCCAAATGACACACACACACTCTGTCTCTGTCTGTCTCTCTGTCTCTGTCTGTATCTCTGTCTGTATCTGTCTGTCTCTGTCTCTGTTTCTCTCTCTCTCTTTCAGAAGAGTCCCTGCCTTTACTCTACCATCTTGACTCCATCCAAAGGGATTATTATCTTAGGTGATTTTTTACACCTCTTTTTCTATTTGGCCTTATTTTTTTTTTTTACAATTTTTACAATTTTTATTTTATTAAAAAAAAACAGAATAAGAAAAAAAGAAAAACAGAAAAGGAATACAAAATAAAATAAAACAACGTTCTCTTTGAACATTGTCACATGCCTAACAAAACATCAGGGAGGATTCAACATTTTATAACAACAAATTACCAGATTAAGAAAGTACACACACACACACACACACACACACACACACACACACACACACACTCACATAAATAGAAGAAATTGTATTCATGAGTTTCCATGTTTTCTTTACTTTCTTGTAAATTGTTCTTTTGTTCTCTGCTACTCATCATTTTTACTTTATTCTTTTTTCCCCTTTCACTCCCTCTCCCACCAAGCAGAATAGAGTCAAGAAAGAATCTTTAGGTATACATAGGTAGATATATACATAAACATACACACACACACACACACACATTACACACATTCCCACCATCCCCATACATACCTTTCCTGCTGACTCTTTGCTTTAATTCAGCTCCTAACTTGCCTTGCTATTACTTAACCTTCCCCTACCTCTGTCTTCTTCCCATGCTCTTTGCTTCAAGCCCTTCCCCTTTATTTATTTATAGATTTTAGAGGATACTATACCTTTCCTTTTTTTTCTTGAAGCTTTTTATTTTCAAAACATATGCAAAGATAATTTTTCAATATCGACCCTTGCAAAACCTTGTGTTCCAATTTTTCTCCCCCTTTCCCCCCATCCCCTTCTCTGGATGGCATGTAATCCAATATATGTTAAACATAGTAAATCCTATAGAGGAATACATATTTACACAATTATTTTGCTGTATAAGAAAAATCAGATCAAAAAGGGAAAAAATGGGAAAATAAAATTCAAGCAAACAACAACAAAAGAAGTGAAAATGCTATGTTGTGATACACACTCAGTTTCCACAGTCCTTTCTCTGGGTGTAAGGTACTATACCTTTCATAGTATATATATAGTGTCCCTATTGAACCCATTCCCTATGGAGTAAGTTTTCAGAACTACTAGCCCTCTTCTCCCTCTAATACCTCTGTATCTATTCTTCTGCACCTCATTTGTATAATTACTATTTTTACTCTAACTCTGTCCCAATCTTTCTCTTGAGTTGCCCTATTATTGATGTCAATCTCAAATATATATGGTATTCATTTCCCATGTTAAAAAAATAAAAAAATTGTCCATATTGAGTTCCTTGAAATTTATCTTTGATATTACCTCTTGTTTAAAACTTCTATTAAGTTTGGGTTTGGTTGATAGAAAGTCCTGAAAATCAGCAAGTTCATTGAATGTCCATTTTTTTCTCATTCAAAATCATAGATAATTTTGCTGGATATGATATTTTTGGCTGCAAGTCTATTTTTTTAATTATTGGTGGATATGATTCCAGAATCTATGATCTTTTATTGTGACTGCTGCTAAGTCCTGTACAATTTTAATTGTAGCTGCAGCATATTTTAATTGTGTTTTTGTTTGTTTCTTGCAAAATTTTCTCTTTGATCTGAGAGTTTCAAAATTTGGCAATAATGTTGCTATGTGTTTTCCACAAATGATCTCATTTAGGTGGTGAACAGAAGATTTTTTTTTTCTGTTTCTACTTTTCCCTTATGTCCTATCATTCCAGGACAATTTTCTTAGATTATTTCTTGCATTATTGTGTCAAGGTCCTTTTTTTTGGTCACAACTTTCAGATAGTCCAACTATTTTTATATTTTCTTTCTTTGACTGTTCTCCAGATTTGCCATTTCTCTTATAAGATGTTTCACATTCTGTTCTATTTTTTTCATTCTTTATAATCTGTTTTGTCATTTCCTGGTCTCTCATCCTTAACTGGCTTCCCTTTGCCCAGGTCTAATATTCAAAGAGTTATTTTCATCTTTGAGATTCTGTATCTCTTTTTTAAGTTGGTTCATTTTTAAAAGTTTTTTTCTCAATATCTCTCATTTGATTTTTAAATTCTTTTTTGAGGTCTTCTACAAATTCTCTCTAGGCAGGGAGCCATTTCTTTGGGATAGAAGCTTGTTTTTCTTCAGGGTCCTCCTTGGAAGATGAACCTTGGTCTTCCCTGTTCCCATAGTATGTTTCTATGGTGGGTTCTTTTTTTCTTTGCCAGTTCATTTTTTAAAAATAAGAGGTATTAGTGTATGCATTTTTAATTGTGGGGTGGAAGAATGGTGCCTCTAGATTCACCTAAGTTCTCCCCTCTGATAAGAAATTCCAAACCAAGAGTTCCACCCTCCAACAAGTGCCCACAGCCAGCAGTATCCTTGCCCCCTGCCTCTGAGCTCCACCATAGGTTGGACACAAATAGTCCATATGCACATTTGAAGTGGAGATATCTCTAAATTTGTGCATCTTGTGTTATTTTTAAGAAGCTGCAATTCTGCTTTGCTCATAGAGCACAGAACCTTCTTTAATGTGGATACACGATGTGGGAAGGTCTCTATACCAGCACACAATCAATTCCAAAGCTCTCCAGAGAGACTTTAAAAGTGTCATTGATGAAAAAGTCTATCTGTTCTTCTGACCTTGATATGAGCATCTGCTTTGTATAAATTCTGTAATCTGAGAGTTTTTTAGTCATATGTTTGGTATTTGAACATGATCAACCCATCAGAGTTACACTTTCTGCAGTAGACTGTGAATGCTTGATAGTTTAGCTCAAGAAAAAAAAAAAAACCTCATTGTCCAGTATCTTATCTTGGTACTCTCTTTCATGGGAAATTCCAAAAATAATATTTTCATTGTTTGGCATAAAAAGAGAGGAGGAAGTTGCATGTTTGTGTGTGTGTCTCATTTTTTATCCAAAATCTATCACTCTCTATTATTGATAGGCTGTTTCATTATTAGTCCTCTGTAATCATGAATGGTCATTGTATTGAGTTTAATTCTTGCAGGTTTCAAATTTATTTGTTTTCATAGCATTGTTATCATACAAATTGTTCTTCTGGTTCTCATTTCATCTTTAATTTATCAAAGTTCTCAAAATTGTTAATTTTCATAATATTGCCATCATAGTATAAATTGTTTTCTCTGATTATGCTCATTTCACTCTGAATTAGTTTATGTGTCTTTCTATATCTCCATGAAGTCATGTATTTCCTAGTTTCTTATAGCACAATAGCACTCCATCATACTCGTTGAATTCAGGAGGATGAATTTTTGTGACTACAGGACTGGTGCTCTACCCACTGTGCTGCCTAAGATTAGTTTGTTGTTATTTTTTCCAGATGTTTTCATCATTTGTTTTATTCTTCACAATAAGGAATGACTTTTTTGGATTTGATTAGGAAGAATACACTGGAAAGGTAATTGATATAAGAAACCATAGATTTCAAACAAAATGTATTTTTAAAAAGATTTAGACAAGCATAGCAGGGCATTCCTATAGCCCTTACTACTAGGGAGACTGAGGTTGGTGAATTCCTTGAGGTCCGAAATTCTAAGTTGCAGTAAAATTAAAGCAAATGAGTACCCCCATTAAGTAAAGCATTCCCTTCTAAGACTAAAGGGCCAATCAAGCTGCCTAAGTATGGGAGGGCCAGAACACTTCCTTCCTTTAGCAGGTTAAAGTAACCTTGTAGATCCACATTAGGATAAGGCCCACAAGGGATTACTGTACTTAAAGCCTAAGCAAAAAAAAAAAAAAAAAAAAAAAAAAATCCATTTCTTAAAAAAATTGTAATGGTATCCAGTGAGTTACCATCATGAATTCAATCTCTTAACAGAAATTATTTCTCCAAAAATGTAGCCGCAAAAATATTTTAAGACAAAATTGAGCTCAGATATTTTGGTGCATTTTTCTTCCTTTTTTAGAGCTAAAATAGGAGTAATTAACTGAAACTGGGAGGAGATTATAATTCTGTATGCTCAAAAGTCCCAAGAATTTTCTGGCACTTTTGCTACATATTTGAACTCCCAAGATATCTATTTGTCCATGTGTATGTGTGTGTTTAGGAAAAGGAACTGCTTTGATTTTTGCCCTTGTCCTGACTCCTCAGTATTCTTTTGTCACTGATTTTTAGTATAGAACTGAATCTATTATTAGAAATATTATAAGAAAAGGAAGAAGTAAAGCTCAAGCTAGCTTCTTTGAACCAAATAAGTCAAAATTTCAGATTTTTCTTGGCTTTCCATAGCAAACAAGATCTTCATTCAATATCTAGTTAAAATAAGAAATTTCAAAATCTCTATGGCAAAATTTATTCTGAAAAAGAATCCACCTATCCAATTAAAATGACATACTTATCGACTTGCTGGAAGATAAATATATGCTTAGAAGTTGACCTCTTAAGGTACTTTCCAATCCTGTGGTTCTGGGATTCTGGCACAGATTTCCCTAGTACATCAGGCTTAGAGAGCATGTTATAATTAAAGCCTTTGTTCAAGAGTTCAGATAAATAACTCACAACCCCTTTTTTTCCTCAGTTTCAGCTGAAGTAGCTTAAGAGTGAGTAACACAAGGGAATAAGAGGAAAACTAAGTGGCCTAGGTAACATACAAATAAGATAATCAGTCATTATGTAATTATACAATTTTTACAAAGGCTATATATCTTTTCTACTTTGAGAAGAATTTAAGGAACTTTACTGTTGTCTTTCTGTTCTCCTTTTCTGTTCTGTGGAAAGATATTGAACAAACAACCCCCAGGTATTATCTTATCTCGTACACATACACACACACACACATACAGAGGCTTATTGTTTAACCATGTTTTCCCTACCTCATACCTGTATAAATGATTAATTTTTTTGTTGAATTAGTGTTTGTAGACCTTTGTCTGGTCTACAGACTCTTTGTCTGAGTCACTGATAAAAAATACAGAACAGAACAAGGTAAAGGACAGATCCCATGGGCCCTCTATTAATCCTTTAAATCCTTTAAACATGAACATCTAAAAGATTATAAATCATTGGAGTATATATTACCACAAACCTATATCTTTTTGTCTTGTCCACAAGAATAATTGTATACCACCAAACTGCTCCAAACTGCTTTAATACCTTATACTTAAATGTAGTTAATTTCAACTTATTAGTTTGAGTCTATTGTTTTAGCGTTTTCAAATTCTTTTTTGTGGCCTGTTTGTCATTTAATTTGCTAATTATTCTTCCCATTTGAAAATTTGTCAGGCATACCATCTAGACCTTTGTCTGAGTCACTGATAAAAATATGGAACACAACAAGGTAAAGGACAGATCCTTAAGGCCCTCTATTAATCCTTTAGACTTGAACATCCAAAAAGTTATGACAAATATGGAAAGATGTTTAGCATGATTGTACATGTACAACCTATATCAAATTGCTTGTTGCCTTGGGGAGGGGGGAGAGAAGAAGAAATGTAGAAAATTTTTGAAATTCAAAATCTTACAAAAATGAATGTTGAAAATTATTTTATATGCAATTGGGAAAAAAAAAATTAAATGAAAAAAAAAAAAAAAGAATGACTCCCAAATGAGAAATTCAGTGTTTCCTGTCAGTTGATATAATGCAAATAGAATTGATTACATTTCTGTCTAGTATTCCCCTTCTGACTCAAAGGAAGTATTTATGATAAATAAATATTCAGTTTGGAAATAGTTTGAGGGCCATTCTTTATTTTTGATTCATATTTTCTAACCTAATTTTTGAAGTTTTCCTCTATGTCCACTATTGCCTTAAAATTATTCAGTAAATTTAAATTATGTGTAAATCATATAATAAATTTTAATTCAAGTAGATATTTTAAAATATGTTATCATTGGAAGATTCTATCAAGTTCCTTATAGAATTTGTCTACCTTTTTTCTGCATAATTGATGCTGGCATAGCTTTGTTATTCAGTCATTTTCAGTTGTGCCTGACTCTCTGTGACCCCATTTGAGGTTTTCTTGTCAGAGGTACTAGAGTGGTCTGCCATTTCATTTTCCAGCCCATTTTATAGGTGAGTAAATTGAGGCAAACAAGGCTAAGTGACTTGCCTGAGTTCACTCAGCTTAAAAGTATCTCAGGTCATATTTGAATTTAGGTCTTTCTGAACCCAGGCCTGGTACCCTATCCACTATGCCATCTAGTTGCCCTCAGATATGCTGGCACAGTGCAAGTTAATCAAAACATGGTTTTCTTTTGAAATATGTGTCATGAACTTCTCAGCATAAGGTGAGGATATAGTCCCCGAAATTATGTTTTTTTGTGGTTTTGGATATATGACAAAAACAGTTTTTTGAACTCTTTTTTTTAGATCTTAAGGCAGAACTTGTGATCCACTTTTCCGGTTGGCCACAGAGTCCTTATTGCCTTTATGTCAAGGATGTCAAGATAGGTATCATTTATTTCCCCTAGTAGCCTTATCGGATCATTAGATATAGATTTAGAACTAAGAGAACTAACAGAGAAGTTAAAATTTTAAAACTGTCAGTATTTTATGAGGGATGTATCATATTTCTTATTTTCTAAGTGGGTGGGGAAGGGCATGGAGGGAGGAAAAGAACTTTAAAGTGACATTTTAGTTTAAATTGAATTAAAAAAACAAATGAAACAGTGAGTAGTACAGTGGATAGAGTCAGGAAGACTGGAGTTCTAATATATCCTCAGATACTTACTAGCTGTGAGCTTGAACAAGCCACTTTTTCCTGTTTGCCTCTGCTTATTCATCTATAAAATGAGCTGGAGAAAGAAATGACAAATCTCTCTAGTATCTTTGCCAAGAAAACCCCAAATTGGATCATGAAGAATCAGAGCTGAAATGGCCAAACTACAACAAAAACAGTGTGTTTCATTTCAGAAACAGGTGATTTTTAAGAACATCTGCTCTCTTTTCTGATGCTCTAACACCGTCTCACTGTAGAAACAAAAAGGGAGAATGGCAGTCTGAAGGTTATTTTGTATTTTTGTTTTTATAGATTATCATAATAGAAAATGTCAACACACAATAAGTAGCCTACTGGTGAGAAGACTTTCTTTTCTTAACTAAGCTTGTCCTTAAGATCTAAGTCAAGCTCAAGTGAGTCCCCTGCATTCATTTCATCACCAGACTGCTGTACTCTGAGGCTTTTCCATTTTCTCATTGGAGAGAACTTTCCATGACTTAGGAAACCGATTATTAAGAAAAACTCACCATCCTGCAAGGTCCTTCATTTCATCACCACTCTCTGTCCCTCTGTTTGGATGGATTGAGAATAGGCCTTAGAGTTAGCAAGAAAGAATTATTGGGTTTTTTGGGTTTTTTTTAGAGAAAGCTTTTTCAAATGCCTGATGACAATAGAAGCTAGATTGCAGAGGATTAAGAAATGAATAAAAGGAGAGACTCTCTTTTCCTGAGGAAAAGAGGATAGGGAAGACAAAAAACACCTCTGGTTCAGACTCTGATGATTCCTAATCCATCAGAATGGGGGAGGAAAGCAACTCTTGCCTTTTGACTCCAAGCCTACCAAGTTTGAGAGTGAGCAGTAAAGTAGAATCACTAAATAGTTATAGTAACTAGAGGTGGAGTTATGTTTGACATAAATGACAGAAAGTTAGTATCCTATAAGCTGAGAGCTTTAAGTTTCAACACATTAAAAAAAATTATTCTGACCTAAGGGACTATAAACATTGATGGTCAGGCTGACCTAATTAGTGTGAGTTTTCACTCTGGTCTACAGCTGCTTTCTATTTTTTAAAAACAAGCTCTTACCTCCTTCCCCACCCTGCGTCCCAAACCCTTTCCCCATTTCTTGACTCAATGTTATTCTCATCTCCCCCAGGGCAGCTTCATATGAAAAGGAAAGAGAATGAGAATGGGATTCATCTAGAAACTCTATTAAATCTCCTCAGCTACCATACATACATGAATATTCACTGACTCTTTATCTCATGGATCTCCTTATCAATCTTCACCACAAAATGAACTATAAAATCTATCACTTTGCATTTTTTACATTTGCTTCATGTGGAATTTTGTAATCAGGAAAATAATTTTAAACAAGAAATTACATCTCCCAATGCTAGGCAATTTTGCATGCTGCCCTTCATGTGTGGGATTCTTTCCTACCTTATCTTTGCCTCCTAATTTCCCTCACTTTTTTCAAGTCCCAATTAAAGTCCTGTCTTCTAAAGAAAGTCTTTCCCCATCCTCTTAGTTCTAAAGCCTTCCCTCTGCTACTTCTCATTTTTCATGTCCATAATTTATTTTTATGTAGTAGCTATTATATGTACTTATATATAGTAGTAGACATGTATGTACTACTTGTATGTAGTAGTATCACTTTGTCTCCCCTTTTAGATTGTTAGTCCCTGGAGATCAAACATCATCTTTTACCTTTCTTCCTGTCTCTGACACATAGTAGGCACTTAATAAATGCTTATTGGCTGACTCAATTATCTTTTGCAACCCCTTACTAGTGCTGGCTACACTAGAAACCCAAAGTGTCCTCACTGCCTATTCATGTAAAGATGAAGCTGAATATGTAATTTGGGCCATATTGGATTGCTAGCAATTGGGATTGGGAGAATGGTGTTATAAGACAGACCTAGAGCTTTAGACAGCAGGCTTTTCTTTATTATTATTATTATAGCTTTTTATTTACAAAATATGTGCATGGGTAATTTTTCAACACTAACCCTTGCAAAACCTTCTGTTCCAACTTTTCTCCTTCTTCCCCCCACCCATTTCCCTAGATGGCATGTAGTCCAATACATGTTAAATAAGTTAAAGTATATGTTAAATCCAATATATGTATACATATTTATACAGTTATCTTGCTGTATAAGGAAAATCAGATTTAGAAAGAAAGAAAAAAAACCTGAGAAGGAAAACAAAAATGCAAGCAAATAGTAACAGAGTGGACATGCTATGTTGTGATCCACACTCATTTCCCATAGTTCTCTCTCAAGGTGTAGCTGATTCTCTACATTACTGAATAACTGTAATTGGTTTGAATCATCTCATTGTCAAAGAGAGCCATGTCCAGCAGAATTGATCATTGTATACTCTTGTTGTTGCAGTGTATAATGATCTCCTGGGTTTGCTTATTTCACTTAACATCATGTAGGTCTCTAGAGGTCTTTCTAAAATCATCCTGCTAGATATTTCTTACAGAACAATGGTATTCCGTAACATTCATATACCATAATTTGTTCAGTCATTCTCCAAATGATGGGCATCCATTCAGTTTCCAGTTTCTGGCCACTAGAAAGAGGGCTGCCACAAACATTTTTGCACATGTGGGTCTCTTTCCCTTCTTTAAGATCTCTGGGATATAAGCCCAGTAAAAAAACACTGCAAGGTCAAAGGGTATATGCACAGTTTGATAACTTTTTGAGCATAGTTCCAAATTGCTCTCCAGAATGGTTGGATTCATTCACAGCTCCACCAACAATGTATCAGTGTCCCAGTTTTCCCACATCCCCTCCTACATTCATTACCTTTTCTTGTCATCTTAGCCAATCTGAGAGGTGTGTAATGGTATCTCAAGTTGTCTTGATTTGCATTTTTCTGATCCATAATGATTTGGAGCACCTTTTCATGTGGCTACAAATAGTTTCAATTTCTTCATCCGAAAATTGTCTGTTCATATCCTTTGACCATTTTTCAATTGGAGAATGGCTTGTCTGTGTCATAAAAGGAATTTGATAGGACTCCTTCATTCCCTATTTTTTCAAATTAATTTATATAGTGTTGGAGTTAAGTGTTCTTTAAATGTTTGGTAGAATTCACATGTAAATCCATCTTGTCCTGAGGATTTTTCTTAGGGAGTTGACTAAATAGCTTGTTCTATTTCTTTTTCTAAAATGGGACTATTTAAGCAATTTACTTCCTCCCCTGTTAATCTGGGCAATCTATATTTTTGTAGGTATTCATACATTTCACTTAAGTTATCAAATTTGTTGGCATAAAAGTTGGGCAAAGTAAATACTAATTATTGCTCTAATTTCCTCTTCATTAGTGGAAAATTCTCCCTTTTCATTTTTAAGACTAGCAATTTTATTTTCCACTTTCCTTTTTGTAATCAAATTTACCAAAGGTTTATCTATTTTGTTGGGTTTTTTTATAAAACCAACTCTTAGTTTTATTTATTAATTCAATAATTGTTTTTTTTTTTAACTTTCAATTTTATAATCCTTCCTTTTATTTTTAGAATTTCAAGTTTAAAACCCCTTGATTAGGGGGTTTTAATTTGCTCTTTTTCTGTCTTTTTTTTAGTTGCAAGCCCAATTCATTGATCTTCTCTTTCTCTATTTTATGCAAGTAAGCTTCTAGAAATATAAAATTATTTTTTACCACTTTGGCTGCATCCAACAAATTTTGGTATGTTGTCTCATTATTGTCATTCTCTTGGATGAAATTATAAATCGTGTCCATGATTAGCTGTTTCACCCACTCATTCTTTAGGACAAGATTATTTAGTTTCCAATTACTTTTTGGTCTATTTTCCCTTGGCTTTTTATTGAAAGTAGTTTTATTGCATTGTGATCTGAAAAGAATGCCTTTACTATTTGTGCCTTTCTGCATTTGATTTTGAGGTCCTTATGTCCTAATGTATGGTCAGTTTTTTTATAGATTTCATGAACTGCTGAGAAGAAAGTACACTCCTTTCTGTCTCAATTTAGTTTTCTCTAAAGATCTATCATACCTAACTTTTCTAGTATTCTATTTACCTCTTTAATTTCTTTCCTATTTATCTGTGGTTTGATTTATCTAGTTCTGAAAGTGTGCAAGATTGAGATTTCCCACTATTATAGTTTTGCTGTCTATTTCTTCTTGCAGCTTTCTTAATTTCTCCTTTAGAAATTTAGATGCTATACCACTTGGTGCATATACGTTTACTGTTGATATTGCTTCATTATCTATGGTATCTTTTAGCATGATATAGTGCCCTTCCTTATCTCTTTTAATTAGATCAGTTTTTGCTTTTGCTTGATCTGAGATCAGAATGGCTACCTCTAGTTTTTGTTTTTGTTTTTGTTTTTATTTTTACCTCACCTTAAGTATAATAGATTCTGCTCCAGCCTTTTACCTTTACTCTGTATGTATCTCCCTGCTTTAAATGTGTTTCCTGTAAACAACATATTGTAGGATTCTGGCTCTTAATACAGTCTGCTATACACACTTCTGCTTTATGGGAGAGTCTAATCCATTCACATTTATGGTTAAAACTACTAATTCTATATTTCCTGACATTTTATCAATCCCAGATTATACTTTTTTCTTTCCTTTCCCCTCCCCCTCCCTGGTATTAAACTTATGGTCACCACTTGCCTCAAGCAGCCCTTCCCCTTTTGAATCCCTCTCCCTTAGAGTCCTTCCCCCTTCCTTATACCTTTCCCTTACTATTTTTGTATTCCCTTCTATTTAGCCTACTCCTTCCCTTTTCACTTTTCCCCCTCTCACTTTTCAATGAGCTGAGAGAAGTTTTTCTGTAAACCAAATATGTCTAATATTTTCTCTTTGAGCCAAGTCTGATGAAATTAAAATTCACAGTGTTCATCTCCTTCCCTTTTTTCCCTCAAATGTAATAGGTTTCCTTTGCCTCCTCATGAGATATAATTTGCCTCTTTTTACTTCCAATTTTCCCTTTTTCTGGTACAATCCCCTTTGTACCTCTAATTCCTTTTTTATATTATAACAGTAAAATCAAATTATATGTCCATAACTCTCTATGTCCATAACAGAAATACAGTTCTCAAGAGTTCTTTTTACTTTTTTATGCATCTCATATCCTATATTTGGAGGTCAAATTATTTGTTTAGCTCTGGTTTTTTCATCAGAAACAAATGGAATTCATCTGTTTAATTGAATTCCTATCTTCTTCCCTGGAATAAAATGCTCAGTTTATTTGGGTAGTTTATTCTTGGCTGTATTCCAAGTTCCTTTGCCTTTTGAAATATTAGATTCCAGGCTCCTTGATCCTTTAATGTGGAAGCTGCTAGATCCTGAGTGATCCTTATTATGGGTCCTCTGTATTTTAATTGTTTTTTTCTGGCTATTAGTAATATTTTTTCCTTGCTATGACAGTTCAGAAATTTAGCCATAATATTCCTTGGAGTTTTAATTTTGCAGTCTCTTTCAGTAAGTGTTCAATGAATTATTTCTATGACTATTTTACCTTCTGATTCTATGATATTTGAGCAGTTCTCTTTGATGATTTCCTGAAAAATAGTGTCTAGGCTCTTTTTTTTTTTTTTTTTTTTTTTTTTTATCATGATTCTAAGAGAGTCCAATAATCCTTAGATTATTTCTCCTAGAAGTGCTTTCCAGGTCTATTGTTTTACCAAGCAGCCATTTAACTTTTTTTTCTATTTTTTCATTTTTTTGTTTTGTTTTGTTTTGCTTGACTGATTCTTGATGTCTCAATAAAACATTCATTTCCATTTGTTCAATTCTGATTTTTAATGAATTATTTTCTTCATTTGCTTTTTTTTTTTTTTTTTTTTTTTGCTTCTTTTTGTAATTGTCCAATTGAATTTTTAAGTGAGTTGTTTTGTTCTATGGACTTTTTTTTTTCCATTTCACAAGTTTTTTTTTTTTTTTTTTTTTTTTTTTTTTTTTAAAGAAATTATTTTCTTTTTCTAATTCTCAAATTCTGTTTTCCCCGGAGTTCTTTACCTTTTCCATTTCATATTTCATGGAGTTGTTTTCTTTTTCCACCTTATCAAATTTTTCTTTTAATGAGTTATGTGCCTTTTCCACACCCTTTTGCAAAGTTTTTCTTTCTTTGTCTCATTTTTCTTCTAGCTCTCTTTTAAGATTATTTTTCATTTCTTCTAGAAGAGCCTGATGTGGTGGGGACCAGGTTATATCACTCTTTGGAGCTTCATCTGGAGACAATCTACTTTTAGTCTCCTCGGGGTTTGAAGTCTACTCTCTTTCTGTATAGAAGGTATCTATAGTTACAGTCTGCTTTTCCTTTTTACTCATTTTTATAAAAAAAAAATTGGGATCTATTTTTAGGGCAAGAAGTTCTCAGCTTCCTCTGCAGATCAGGAAGTGACAGCAGCTGCACTGGGATCATGCTGAGTCACTCCTGCTGTTGGCTGAGTGTGGCCAGGTCCCATGAGACCCTTCCCCCCCAGAGCAGACTTTTCTTGTAAAACACACACACCCTTCACTTACTGGCTTCATTCCATTAGCAGCACTCTAATCAACCTTCATTCTTCAACCTTTACTCTTCCACAAAAATTCAACAAATTTTAAACATTCAAAAAGATATGTAGGATACTAGGTTTATACACCAACATACAAAAAAGAAAAACAAATTCTGCCTCCAAGGAATTCATATTTTACTAAGGAAGGGTAATGAATAAATGAATGAATGAATGATAAGTACTTAGTGTTTGTCAAGTGTCTGGTGGTTGGTGGTACTCAAATACAACCAAGTCAGAACCTCCTTTCTTTCATTTTAACATGAGTGTTGTGGGAGATGGTACAAGTATGGCATGGTTTAGAAATGGTAGGGAAAGTTTTGTGGGAGCCTGGTTCTGGACCAGACACATCAAAAACTCCCTTATCAGAGCCATGGATCCAAATAAATAAGTACTAGATGATATGAAGAATAATGGCTGAGAAGATCATTGTGATAATAAATAAGAAAATGCCTTTCAAATTATAAAGCTTTATTCAAATAAACGTGAACACACAAGGAATCTGAATCCAAAAGTCAACAAATGTACAAAGGATCTTTGATTCTATCAGCATTATGAATTTTTGATGTGGGAAGTCTCTCTACCAATGAAGATCATAACCTCTAATTATGGCTTCTTAAATAAATCCCAGGAAGTTGCCTGGGGTTCATGAAAAATCATTTGCCCAGAGTCAATCAGCTAAAATATGTTAGAAGTAGTATCAGAATCCAATTTTTCCTGACTCCAAGTCCAACTTCTATTTACTATTTGATACCAATTTTTTTTAGAAAGAGTATAGTAACAAGAGCAGCACTAAAAGCAGTAGGGACAATAGCAACAACAACCTTGGCCCAGAATCCTATCTCTAGAACAGATTAAGTTCAATCTTGGGGACATCCTTCATACATTCTTGAGCTCTTGCCTCCATCTTAGATTTTTTATAGGAACCTTAGAATATGATCTATGTCTGCATCAAGAAATAATGAAGGCACAGATTTGTTCCATTTAATTTTAACTCTTAGTGTCTGTCTCTCTGTATCTGTGTCTATCTCTCTGTCTCACTACCTCCTTCTCCCTCCTCTCCCTTTCTCTCCCTCTCTCTTTATCTATGTCTCTGTCTCTCTTTCTCCGTCTCTTTTTCAATTTTAGCTCTTGCTTTGCTTAGCAACTCACTGTGGCTCAAGAATTGCTTCCCTTATCTCTAGAATTGTTTTTAGGAATTCTGCTAGCTGGTTCCTTCTACAGGATCACCACCTACTTTGTTAGGGAAATGAGAAAAAAATGGAACCTGGTGACAAGGATGTTATCAGTGTTAACACAGCTAATGCACTCTGACAGACCATTGTTAATTTTTCTGTACTCTATTTATATTACTATTCATGTATTTCCCAGCAGTGAATGGAAAGGTTAAACTTTTGAGAATAACTTGACCTCTCTTTTCTTGGTTTATAGACTTAAAAAAATAAAGATGCTAGAGTAAAGGTTCTAAGTCAAAATTTTAATTAATGAAAATTCTAGTTATGAGTGAGCAACTGTTCCTTGTCCTTGGACAAGCATATTCCTGAAATTTTTATTTTTTTCTTTATTAAAGCTTTTTATTTTTCAAAACATATGTGTGGAAAATTCTTCAACATTAACCCATGTAAAACTTTCCACCCCACTTCCACAATGTCCTCCCCTAGATGGCAAGTAATCCAATATAGGTTAAACATGGTAGAAATATATGTTAAATCCAACGTAAGGATATACATATTTATACACTTATTCAGCATGAGAAAAATCAAATGAAACCAGTAAAAAAAAAAAAAAAAAAAAAAAGCAAAATAAAATGCAAGCAAACAGCAAGAAAATAAGAGTGAATTTGTTATGTTGTGAACTACACTCATTTTCCACAGTTAGTCCTCTTTCTGTGTTTAGATGGCTCTCTTCATCACTAAGGAAATAGAATTTCAAATTATAAAAACTTGATTAATTCCCACTCTGAAAAACATTGAGTAACTTTGTAGAAACATTTTCATCTGTTGAAATTATATAATATCAACTCTAAATTCATTTTCAAGACTAGTAGTAGGGAGTGAAGTGAAATGTCACATATCTGTAATTCCTACTATTACTGGGAGGCTGAGGTTGATGGATTGCTTGAGCTCAAGAGTTGTGAATTTAAATATTAAAGTAGATTGAATATATGCCCTAAGACTGGTATTATACCAGGCTACCTAAGGAAGGGCAACCTGGCCCAAATTTTTAAAAAACAGGTCAAACTCTCCTGATAAAGGCCAGTTCTAATAGACTTGTGATAGAGAGCGCCATTTGCAATTATATGGGGACTGAATGTAGATCACAACATAGTATTTTCACTTTTTTTGTTGTTGTTTGCTTTCTTATTTTCTCTTTCTCTTTCCCTTTTTGTTCTGATTTTTCTTGTGCATGATAATTGTGGAAATATGTTTAGAAGAAGTGCACATATTTAACCTACATTGGATAAGTTTCTGTTTAGGGGAAGGAGGGGAGTGAAAGAAGGAAGACAAGAGAGAAGGAAAAAGAGTAGGGGGAGGTAAAATAGACTACCAAAACAAGTTTTCACCTCTATATCTAGTATTTCTCTATGTATTAGTGAGTTCCAAAGTTTCTTTTGTTTTTTTCTGGCTCTATTTGCTTATGAAAAAGCAAGAAGGAAAAAAAAAGGCTAAGCAAATAGAAGATATTAAATTATCTTGCCCTATGGTGAGTTTATTCTTTGTGCCTTTCCTCCAATTTATTGAGCATGAAAAAGATTTGGAGTTGGGAAACTAGGAAACCATGGATCCCAGATATGTTTAGTAGTCTTTGGATAAGTAGCCCTTCTATCATTGATTCTTAGTCTCTTTTGGGTCATGAATCCCCTTGACTCAGTGGTGAAGGCTATGGACACATTCTCAGTGGCTTTGGATGGACCTGAGAGTAGCAGAGCTGAAAGGTCTAGGGTTTAGGGTAGTTCTGGCAGGTAAAGAAAGAATTTATGCCTGGGCACAGCCTCTCCCTAGATGATATTGCTTGCTTTCTTAGAGCTGAAAGACTATAATTACATGTATCCTCATATACTCAACCCAAGAGGAGAGTTTCTAAAGCACAAGTTCCTAAACTGGCTTTGTCCAAGGAGAGGCAACAGCATCACTTCTCAGTTTGAAAGACAACAACTATAGAAAAGGTAACAATGTTGCCAAGAGATAGAAACTTAAATGTTATTTTTCTGGATAGAGGAAGGGAAATCTCCTGCACAGTATTGAGCTCATAGGAAAGTCAAGGACCCCGTCTTCTAGAGAGGGAAAAGGGAGTGCTTGGACAGCACTGTCTCTTAAACAGAAGAATATATCAGAATCTAGATTTCTAAAAAATAATGGCGTATTCCTCGATAGCGTTACTGTTCTTTTAGAGAAAAAAAGATTGCACACATGATCTTGGTTTTAGAACAGCAACAAGACCTTTTTAAACCTCAATGTGAGAGAATAAAAAACCCTGGTTTTTCATCTATAATAGTACCCAAACTATTTTTTTCAAGAGAGAGACCAAACCACTGGGTGGCGCTCTGATTCTGAAGGACTAGGTAATGCTCTTGATGGAAGGCAAAAACTCAATAGAAAGTGAAATTATATTTATAATTATGGACTACTGTGAGTCATTTATGGTTTTCTGATTTTTTAAATGGGGTGAAATAATAAATGTATTCCTATTATTAAGTATTGCCTTGAGTACTTGTAGAGAATCTATTGACCCTTTAATATCTCTGGAAAAATGCAAATTAAGACAATTCTGAGATATCACTACCCACCTCTCAGATTGGCTAAGATAACAGGATCAATGCTGGAGGGGATGTGGGAAAACTGGGACACTGATAACATTGTTGGTGGGATTGAGACTACATCCAGCCATTCTGGAGAGCAATTTAGAACTATGGTCAAAAAGTTATCAAACTGTGCATACCCTTTAACCCAGCAGTGTTACTACTGGGCTTATATCCCAAAGAGATCTTAAAGAAGAGAAAGGGACCTGTATGTGCAAAAATGTTTGTAGTAGTCCTTTTGTAATGGCTAGAAACTGGAAAGTGAATGGCAATTGGAGAATGGCTGAATAAATTGTGGTATATGAATGTTATAGAATATTATTGTTCTGTAAGAAACGACCAGCAGGATGATTTCAGAAAGGTCTGGAGAGACTTACATGAACTCATACTGAATGAAATAAGCAGAACCAGATCATTATACATGACAACAAAAAGACTATATGATGATCAATTCTGATAGACCTGGCTCTCTTCAACAATGAGATCATTCAAACCAGTTCCAATTGTTCAGTAAAGAAAAGAATGAGCTGCACCCAGAGAGAGAACTTTGGGAAATGAGCATTGACCACAATATAGTATTTCCACTCTTTCTATTATTGTTTGTTTGCATTTTTGTTTTCCTTCTCAGGTTTTTTCCTTTCTTTCTAGATCCAATTTTTCTTGTGCAGCAAGATAACTGTATAAATATGTATACATATATTGTATTTAACATATATTTTAACATATTTAGCATGTATTAGACTACCTGCCATCTAGGGGAGGGGATGAGGGGAAGGAGGGGAAAAGTTAGAACGGAATATTTTGCACGGGTCGATGTTGAAAAATTACCCATGCATATGCTTTGTAAATAAAAAGCTATAATAATAAAATAAAAAGACATATCTCTGGAGATCTAGATGTAAGTTATATTTGAACTATAATCTCAGATTGTCCAGACATAACTCTGAGTGGGGAAAAAATAAGCCAAAAACTATGATTTGAGGGTAGTCAACCTAGTCAAGATCAGAACCAAGAGTACTAATGATATAAATGAGAATACATGATACCACAACATATCTCTTTCTAAAGGTAATCAGTGACAGTCTCTACTGCATTTTGCTGTATTTTTTTTAATGAAGGAAGGGGGAGAGAAGATTCAGCTATTTGCTTTTCTTTTAGATACTCAGTAAAAAGAGATTGCTTTGACTCATAACAGTCCTAAGGAATAATTCATCTCCAGTTGTGAGACTCAATCATTTATCTTTATTAAATGAATAGACACATTTTCAAGACCCAAAAGGATGTCCATAAATATATTGAGTGGTCCATGGGCATTCTACCCCTTACATACGAAGATATCGAATTCCAAACAAAGGCTCATCTACCAGTAAATTCATTCAGTTGAGGAATTTCTCCCTATCAAACCTTTATTTATACAAAGAACATTCTCATGAAAATTCCATAGAGAATTAAAAAAAAAAATGATGTATAGATTGAGAGTTTATTGTTATCTTTTCTCTTTGCCTTATATTTCATGGATTTTTCTCCATACAGATATTGATGGATCAGAAAGAATCATAATACATCCATACCTTCTTATTTTGTGCAAATCTTGCCCATGTTATTCTTTTTATAAATCTTCTACTGAAGATATATCCAATGTTTTGTAAGCCATCTTCATGGTCTTACTATTTTGTGGATACCAGAATGGCATTAGGATAGTCTTTCTGATATACTTTGCTCTTACTACATGACTGGCCTACCTATTTTTTGCTCATACATGTCCTAGATATTGTATTTTAAGCTATTTTTTGCTCAATCGTTATTATAATAGATCCTCTGAACAAAAAGCCTGCATTCTTTTTACTATAATATTTAAGTAGAGTTCAAGTTCAGTGAGGAAAAGGTCTTGCTGTGAGTGATCTTAAGCTATACATGCATTCCTCACCATGTTTGTCCTTACCTTTTTGTCCTTTGAACTAAGCCTTAGAATCTAAGGGGTGGTTCTCGAGATCAGGGAAGGGGCAATGGGAGGAGGGAAACACTATATTCATAAAGGAATGTGATATAACAAGAAAAGAAACATAACAATAATTTAAATGTATGAATATATGTATATATTACATGCACACACACACACACACACACACACATATATATATAAATATATATATATATATATATATATATATATATATACATATTTGAGATATAGTTTTTGATAATGAGAAATGCAATTTTTTTTTTTTTCCTGAGGCTGGGGTTAAGTGACTTGCCCAGGGTCACACAGCTAGGAAGTGTTAAGTGTCTGAGACCAGATTTGAACTCCCGTGGAGGAATTCAGGGCTGGTGCTCTATCCACTGCACCACCTAGCTGCCCCTGAGAAATGCAAATTTTAAAAATGTGTTTGAAGAGTTTCCTCTCTGCACTATGTAAAACTGTTAGCCACCTTTTCTTTCTGGATTCTCTTTCTTCTATAGGTTTTCCTTTTTTTCTTAGTTTTTCTCCTATCTGTCTCAACACTACTACTCAGTCTCCTTTGCTGTTTTATCACCCTATCACATCCTGTAACTACAAATTTATATCTTTACATAAGCTCATGAACTCTGACCACCTAACTTGACCTGAAGACCATTATTCCCAAAGTTTCCTGGAAATGTTTGATCATATCCTTTCCCAGACTTCCTATTATCTCATCTACTGACATCAGTGCTGGTCTCAGTTCTTTCTTTTTTTTTTTTTTTTTAAATCAGTCACCAAGTATTTCCTTTATTTGATCCAGAACATTTATAACATACATGCTCTTCTTTTCACTCACATAGCCAACAACTGACAACCACCCCTAATCATTTTATGCCTAGATTATTATAATTACCTTCTGATTAGATTCCCTCCCTGAAATATGATCCCATCAGAGTTCATCTTCTACTCATCTATTCCCAATTCTTTCAACTTATCTTTCTACAACATGCTCATAAGACCTTTGCTATTCTAGGCTCTCTTTTTTGCACCATTTCTAATTTGTTATTGTCTTTCCCAAAATATGGCTTTAGGTTTTAATGCGTTTTCCTTTGTCATTCAGTTATATGATGTTCACCAAAGGTTGATTTGGTGTGAATCTTTTATTTAATAAATGTTAGCATGCTTTGTTCAACTGAACTTGAAAGATACAGTATAAAAGATGAAAAAGAACATAAGGGGAAATTTAAGAGGGTATCTTAATGCTATTGTATTTTGAGAGAAGCAATCAAGGATATTGCAGGTCATAAGTAAGAGAGAAAATAGTTCTGAATTGTGAATGGAGTGGGAATAGGGTGTGCTGCCCCATCTGAAATAAGAGGAAAGGTCTGTGACAATAATTAATGTCAGAGAGTGTAACCAAGGGGAGAATGCAGAGAGAACAGGAAGTTTTCATATGTCACGTGGCTCTGTTTTGAATGTAAATTCTGAGTTTGTATCTTGAAACTCCAGCAGTTGGGGAAAATGTGTTGTTATATTATTTGGAAAAACATTAATTATTATACCATTTAAATCTAACTAAAGACTTTGTACCATCATGTTGGTCTGACTGCAATAATCTTCTAGAAATGCTGAGGACAAGTATGTAACGTCCTGTTGTTTCTTAGTTGTAATCCTTGTCTGGGAGGAGGTATCTTTTCTGTATAATCTTTTCCTCTATGAGCAGGTTTCTTGGGAGGCTTCTGGAGCCTTCTCCTCCAAAAGTGTGGGATTGCTGGACTTGCGAATCCACAGGACGTCTTCTCTTTGACTCAATCCAGACTGCTGTCCCAACTCAATGTCCCACTCTAGACTGCTCTCCAGGCTCAATGTTGCCTCTTTTTATCCTCCCAGAGAATGGGCTTGTGAGTACTCCCAGGTGCTTGTGGGAACTCCTACAGCCAATGAATTTGCTTCTTTAAAGTATTCCTTCAAGGTGAAAACTCCCTTAAAGGTTTGAACTAAAGGTGTGAATTCTGAGCTAGAGAATTGTTAAGTACCAACTTACCACCTAGTAAGACCCTAACACAAGTACAAGGAATATTGGATTTCCCAGGCCCTGAATCCATTGTTTTGCATCCTCACAAGTTGTTTGGGCATCACTTAAGTTTGTGCTGTTGGTTCTCTTCCTGTGATTAGTGTGTGACACATGTATGATATATTTTTTGTCAGATGATTTATGTGTGATTTATATGGAAACTTTTGGCAGAGTCCAAGATAATGTAGTTCTTCCAGAGCCTGACAAAAGGAGTCATACTTAGCTTCTAACTTGATCACCTCTATCAAACAAAATAATAAACAAAATAATAAAGATTGTTAATGATAGGGGGCATCCAGAAAGTTTTCACGGAGAAGGTAGAATATGAGTTCAGTTTTAAAGGATATAGATAGGAATTCAACAAGTACAGCAGTATGATGGGAAAAAAGCACCAAGGGAGCAAAGTTACAGCATGCACTAGGGATACAAATGCAAATAAAAACAAAGATAGTTCTTGTTCTCAAAGAATTTATAATCTAATAAGGGAAGATAATACCTAAAAAAGGAACTGAAACCAGAGGATAGAGAAGGAGAAGGGAGCCACATGGAAGCAAGGTAACAAACTTTAGCATCAGAAAACAAGCCAGAAAGTCATTAAAGAATGTGTTTTCAACTCTTTTTTTCAAAATGTAAATTCTGAGAGAAACTCGACAATTTGAGAAGTAGGCAAAAGCAAACATTTAAGCATGAGAAGGCTTTACACTAAGGGAACTTCCTTTGCGATTATTGCTGCAACAATCGCCTGTCAACCTAAACTCTAACAGCTGCTGCCATCCTCAGCACTGATCCAGCATTTCTCATCCCATCCCCCTCAGAAGCCCAACTGGAACTTGGATAGAACCTCCAAATGACAAGCCCCTTCTTCCCTCACCTACCTCCAGCTCAGCCCCTAGGTAATGCATTCAGTTTCCATCTTGTGGCCTTCTAGAATCGGTAGTCATACAAAATCAGTGGCACTAATACAGCCCAGCCTTTGGATGGAGCTCAGGAAAAAGAGCTGCAGCTGTTCAAATAGTGTGTCTTCTGCTAGGAAACCTTGGGACAAGTAGGAACTGATCCATCATTATTTGTTTGCAAACCTTCAATGTCATGTTCTGAGGGGGCTATATATATACATATATACATATATATATATATATATATATATATATATATATATATATATATATATATATATATATATATATATATATATATATATATTTGTATATTTTTAAGGAATAATATGGCCCTATATTTAGTTTAGAAGATCATATTATCCTTTATCTAAAGCCCCTTATTTTAGAGATAAGGAAACTGAGGCTCAGGGAAATTAAGTGACTTACCCAGCATTAGGCACATTGTCAATGACACATCTTACCACTAGCATTATTCTGCAGCTGCTTCTCACCCTGAAGTAGCCCATGGCTTGGAGGAGTATTTTGCATACTGAGTCATTATCTGTTAACATATATTCAAACCATTCTGTCACCTACCCTTGGGAGTCCGATCCTGGGTTTACTTTAGCTATTTCTACTACTTTAGCATCGAGCTTTGCTTTTCCTGATAGAAGAGTGTTCATCCTTTGGAACTCTAGCTGGAGGTGAAGTTCAGACACTATTCTGAAACATATATTTGGCCATACCAGTAATTGAAGTAGAGAACTGCTGATGAGGAAACTCCATTCTATCAATGCTGATCAACAACTTAAAATCTTGGAGATTATCCTAGAACATTGTTGTCCAGTTGTTTCACTCATGTTCGACTCTTCATGACTTCATTTGGATCTTCTTGGCAAAGATACCAAAGTAGTTTGCCATTTTCCTTTCCAGCTCATTTTACAGATGAGGAAAGTGAGGCAAACAAAGTTAAGTGACTTGCCCAGGGACACTCAGCCCGATTTGAACTCAGGTGTTACTGATTCTAGGTTCAGCCATGCAAGTCCACCACACCTCAAGCTCCTGTTATAAAAGAGATTAAGCAATTGAGCAAGCCTCAAAATACTAATGTGTGCCAGAGATGAGAGAACTGAGCTCATTCATTCACCCAAGAATTAAGTCTTTTCTTTTCTTCTGAAAAACCTTGAGGTATTTCTCTTGTTGCATAAGCATCCAAAGAAATCATGAGACAACTTGTTTTTGTGGTTGTCTTTTAAAAATTTATATCCAGTTCTTTATGACACAGCTAGGAAGAATTCCAGGACCACATTCTATCCACTACACTACCTTGCTGTCCAAGAGATAGAACTAAGTTCTATTCTGCAAAATTCCCTTACCTAAATATTTATCTCAAAGGAGATCCCAGAGCAACTTGGCTTGGGTAAAGTATTTTGTCTGATATTATTCTCAGAGTTCTAAAAAATGCCTTAGAACTCTCCCTGCAAAAAAACAAACAAAAAATTCTCCCTGAAGATTGTATGTAAAAAAAAAATAAAATAAAATTAACTTTGATTAACCAAATCCTAAACACAACAAAGTCTACCTTTTATTTTAATTCTAGTATTAAAACTTTAAAATGTCAAATTCTATAGATAATCTTGATAAATCTGTTGGAAGTTCAAAAGTTGTGTCACTTTCCAAAAATGAAAAATAATCCCCCCAACAGGTTATGCAGCTTCTGTAAAGGGTAAAGTAAAGGTAAAGTAAAGGGTAAAGTAAAGGGTTACACTTTTAGAGTCCAGTTTTGCTCTTTTCATGGACATTTCCCCCCTTTTTATTTAATATGTCCTCACTAGGTCCATGCCCTCCCATTCTTCTGAGTGTTGGTTTCTTTTAGGAACTTTTTCCTGGCATAGAATAAGTAGCCTCTTTAAGCACCTCCAAATTATACTCAGAAGATCCCAATCTCTTTTTATGTATCTCTCTTCTTCATGAAAGAACTCATCAGTAGGGGCCTCTCTCACCAATGAAAATAGGACTTTACAAATTGTTTCTTCCCTTTTCAATCTATCCCTTTGTTTCTATTATTTTATTTGGTTATTCTCAAGATCTCAAAGTAGTCTCAGCTTCCTTCTCCTAAATTTTTTTTCTCATCTGAGTTTTGGGAGGTCAGAAGTAGTCCTGTTTGTGAGGTAGGGTCTTTCCTTCAGGCTTAGTGGAATATCATACAGCCACACACATGTATACTGCTCCTGTTCTCTTTATTTCCTATTTTTCTGGCTGCACTCAATAATAGTACAGAATAATAGTGAACTGCTATCCCAGTTTAAGCAAGCAAATGTCACTGGGATTTCATCAGCATTGGAGAGAGATTTACAAGAGTAGCATTGAATGCTGCTTCACAATTATGAGTTGGTTTATTCAGTCCTGTGGCTAGGACTGCAGCTGTGGATAGTGGATCAGAGAGAATGAGGTAATCTGTTAAGGTTATGAATTACTGACCTTTTCTATTGTTAGTTCATCAGGTTTTACTTCCTTAGATTTTTTTTTTTTTTTTTTTTTTTACTTTGGAGATGCTCAAATTGTTTCATGTCTCATTTATAACAGTTTTAAGAAGTGAAGATCAGAGAACATGTCTAATCTGCCTCATTAGTCACATGACATTTGTATTTCAATAGAATTGATTTCTTTCCTAATTTATGCATTAAAATATTGTTCTAGATTGTCAAATAGTCATACTCCACAAAAAAAGGTTAAGAACTCCAGGATTAATTAAATATCCTTTTATTAACTTTAAATGCCCTCAATCTCATTTTGGTTCAAAGTTAAACCTAAAATACCACCAGATCTGACTAATCAGGGCTACCTATTACAGGACAATACTGGAAAGTTTCTTGAAAGATTAGGAAAAAGTGCAATGTAAAGAGTAATAATGCACTGTATAATGGAGTCATCCAAGAAACATGTCCTAGAGCAAAAGTTCTTTACCTTTTTTGTATCATTGACTCCTCAAAATAATGTTATAAAATGTACATAAAATAATATGATTACAAATAAATGCAATCATATTGAAGTATAGTTATCAAAGTGCTTTAAAAAATTTCATGGACTTCAGAATAAGACCCCTGTCTTAGAGGAGCTCTGTATCTGCTCCCTCCGAACACTATCTGCCAAATGGGCATAGTATCTATGTAATCTATTTTACCAAGGTTATTTCATGGAAAGTGCTTGTAAATCCTTAAAGTGTTACATAAATGTGACATTGTTACTGAGAAGTCAATTCACTGGCTGAAGGAAGTTCGGGAGTAGTCTTATAGGATTGCCTTTCTTTTTATGTTGACTATTTGCCATTATTTAGCAGAAAGAATCCGTTTTCAGTTACCATTTACATTCACACACAAATTAAGCAAGCTGGGTTGGCCAGACAGATCTGCTGCTTCCAGGGGTACATTTAACACTTGCCTTTACCACTTTATGTGGGTTTCTTGATTGCTTACATATGTTGGATGAGTTGGGAGTCACCAAATTTATTCATTCCGATGAGATAAAGGACCATGAAGAGCATCTTCTCTGTCTCTGCATCCATCCCCTGGACCTTAACCTTCTGCCCTATTTCTATGCCCTCTAGACCACAGGACAATGTCATTTGATTGACTTATGTAACCTAAGAATCATAGAATCTCTGTGTTGAGGTAACTTATATGTCAAATCAACAAGCATAGCACCCACTGTGCGCTAGGTATTATGCTATATGCTAGATATATACATTTATAATTGAAAAAGAATCTCAACTCTAATATTCCTGAAAAGTCATCATTTAATTTCTATTGAAGATTTATAGTGAGGGGCAACTCTCTGCCTTCATAGTGATCCCATTCCATTTTGGACAGTTCTAATTGTTAGAAAGTCTTTCTGTGAATCATTTCACACTCTGTCTTTCTGAAACTTCAGCTTATAGAGATTTTAAATGTTGCTGCTGAGGGTATTTTTTTACATGTTCCCCCTCAAATATGTCAGGATAAGAAGCAAGGGAAAGTGATTGGATCAGATCCCCCCTCATATTTTTTCCAACCCTTTCCTTTGAGGTCCCTATGGCTCTATAATCAATTGAAGATACTTCCTAGGCAGAGTAGGACAGTGGGTTTTGAAAAAAAGAATGGGTGGGAAATATGTGAAGTGGAGTTTTATTTCCTGTTATATCTCATACCACAAGATTTACAAGTGAAAGTGGCCAAAATAAAATAAGATTGAATTATATGAGTCATAGACTGAAAGCAATGAGCACAGAAAACTGATAATATCTGGATTTGACTTCCAGGTGTTTGTGTCTATCTGAAGTTTAGTCTAGAAGCTTCTAGACCAGATCTCTCTCCAGGTTTTTCTCTTTCCCCTTAGTAGAGCTAGGAGTTAAGATAGAGCTAAAATCTCTCTGTGCCCTAAGCTTTCCATTAGAGTGGTCATTATCAGCTACATGACCCCCACATTGGAGTTGCAACCTGCAGTTTAAGAAGCTTTGGATTAGATGACCTCTGAGATCCCTTTTGCAACTCAAAGATATCTGACAAAGATACCTTTATATAAAGTCCACAGGATGTTGTTTTGTTGTGAAATAGAATATTAGAAAAGTGAATAGTCATTGTTTGATATCCCATTCTCTTCCAGGATCAAAGAGTTAAAATTTAACTCTCTCATAAAATAGCAAATGAATATAAATTCTGCAATCTGGAGAAAAGAGAGAGCTGTCCCACCCACATCTCCCCCACATACTCTTTCATTCTTCAGAGGTCAGCATGCACTTGGTTTAAGCCTCTCTTGTGTACCTTGGCACTTCTCTTATGTGCTTGGCATCTTTTCTTTCCACTTTGTATTTTAGCATCTGTGACCTGTTTCTCCAGAAGTATTTTATTGCATGTTTGCTAAAAAATTGAATTGAGTAAGAGATCTTCTAGTTCTCTTAGGGCAAAACTTATTTTCCTGCAAATTTTATGGTTCCTATTATGTGAGAAGCTGGCAGATTCAAAGTGGATAAGGAAGAGAGAAGATAAAACTTGAAGCACAATTTGTTACTTAATGATAGAATAAAAGAAATAGAAAGGTTTAGATGTCTTGGCAATACAAATAATGGAAATAGGGAAAAAATTCATTGAATTATTGATCCACAGAATTGGAAAGCGTCTCAGAGGTCATCTTATCCAACCTACAATCCTAATATCTTTCTCATGGAGTAATATGATCAGTTATCCTGTTGTCTGACTTTTTATCAGCCCATTTGAGGTTTTCTTGGCAAAGATACTAGAATGGTTTGCCATTTCCTCTTCCAGAAATAAACATTTATTAAGTATCTGACATTTAGTGTTAGGCATAGTACTAAAGCCCTGGAGAAACAAAGAAAGGTAAGAGATTGTTTCTGTTCTTGGAGAACTCACAATCTAATGAGGGAAACAACATGCAAAGAACTATTAAAAATACATAGGAATCAACAGAGGAAAAGCAGTGAGTAAGGGGCATCAGAATAGGCTTCTTGTGGAAAGTAAGTGTTAATTTGGGATTTGAAAGAAGTCAGGGAAGCTATGGCAGTAGAGATGAAGGAGAAGTATATTCCTGAATAACAATCAATGAAAATGGCAAGATGTCATGAGTTGGGAGATAGACTTTCAGGAACAGCAAAGAAGCTGATGTTGCTGGATCAAAAGAGTACTTGAAAGACTGGAAAGAATAGAAATAATGGAAAGATTAGGTAGGAAGGGCATGTTAAGGATCATCATCAAAAGGATTTTCTACTTAATCCTGGAGATGACAGAGAAGCATTGGAGTTTATTGAGTAGAAAATTGTCATGGCCAGACTTGGGCTTTAGGAAAATCTTTAAGAAAACTTGTGCTTTAGTTGTCAATTTGACAACTGACCACATTCATAGTCACACACAGAGACACAGATACAGACACAGATACAGACAAACATACACATATACAAGCTATGGGACTCAGCCTGATGGCTTTTGGCGGGAAAAATGTTTTTTGTTCTCGAAGAAGACCATGACATCAGGAAGGTGACATGCAAGTAAATTGGATTTAAGTGAGGGAGGGCTGTGCAAAGTCACTTGTTTCATTTTCCCCTTCAGAACCATCTGGGTCTATAATATTCTCTGGTTAAGGTTTCTTGGGGGCTTCTGGAAGCAGCCTTTTTTTCAGTTCAGGATTCACCACAAGAACAGCCAGGTGTTAAAGTCCAAATCCTTTATTATCTCCTTCCTTGGGCTGGGCACCTTTCTGCAAAGCCTTTCAGACCAGTCTTGATCTCAGTGGGAGAAGTGCTGGAGGAGAGCCTGCAACCAGTGCCCTGACTGAAGATCCAATGAATGTCTGTCATTGGTCCGGAGAGCTTGAGCTCCTACCTGTCTTCTCTGCCTTCTGAAAGCTTCTTCTCTGTAGCTCTCAATCTTTGCTTATATGTTCCACACTGAGTATAAACCAATCTTTATATCACTAGGAAACCATTATTTGTTGTAAGATTAAATCAATCATACTGAACCATGCTAAACTAGATAACTATTGTCTTATCAATTCCACTGACTTAGCACCTTGTAAGAATCCTCTGTTTCAAGTTCAGAGTTATGGCCCATAACATGAGTCCAGTGGTAAAATATAGGTCAGGACAACAGGATTCTTACTGACACCACAAACAAGGCTGTCTCAGTGCCCTCCCTGTTGTGACAACTGTCCAGCTCTCCCTGAGAAAAGTTTGAGGAACTAGCTCTTTATATTCTCACACTTGCTTTCAGTTCCTTCTTTACTTTTCTCATACTTTGCCTATCTCCAATATCTTTCCCTACATTGGGATCTGTAAAAAAGTTTAAGGAATTAGCTCTTTCTATTCTCACACCTGCTTTCAGTTCCTACTCCTAGACTTCTTCCCTATACTACCTATCTCCTGTCCCTTTCCCTAAGTGATCCTACAATTCATGTATCTCTGCCATATAGTTAGCCTGTGCTAGACCTTTAGCACTTTTGATCTTACTCCTTCAATTTCATGCAATTGCCTCCTTCTTTTGCCTCATCCCACTTCCATCCCTCTATCTGCCTTCTGGATACTCATCTCCTCTTTCCCAATTATTTATACTATAGTGAATGATTCCTAGTGATTACTATCATAGGATTATAGATTTCAAACTCTAAGGGACCCAGGACGCCATTGAATCCAATTCCCTCTTTTACAGATGAGGAAAGTGAAACTATTTGTTAGGATTTATTGTGCTTAATCCCATAAAGCCTTGTTTACACAGAATATCTTTGGTTCCACATTGTTAACAGACTATTCCATTATTGGTATTCATTGTCCTGGCATTTTTGAACTTTAGAACTAGAATACCCAGAGGGATCCCAAGAGAATTCTAAGTCTATGATTCTAAAGTCTATAGCCTTGTTTGTCCATCTAACCACTTAAAATGTTGTTGTTGTTGTTATTATTATTATTATTACTGAGGCAATTCGAGTTAATTGACTTGCCCAGGGTCACAAGCTAGGAAGTGTTAAGTGTCCGAGACTAGATTTGAACTCCGTCCTCCTGAATTCAGGGCTGGTGCTCTATCCACTGCACCACCTAGCTGCCCCTTAAAATATGGTTACTAAACACAGTTGGAAAGATGCGGTCCTTCACCTCAATAACTATTGGGATATTTCCCTGCGGTATTCATAAATATCTGGAGTCATTTAGCTGATCTGAAGGCATATCCCCTTCTGTTAATACCATCTTTCTGGTTTATTTATCTGTTTATCTGAAGGTCTTCAACTGAATTCCTTCCTTTCTTCCTTTAAGTTACTTTAAATCTTTCCCCCCTTATGTTTCCTTATTACTAACTTTATGATTCCTCCTTTGATTCCAGTTTTGTTGGGGGGTGCACCTCAAAGATATATCAGTCTTCTCTCACTGAGGACAATTCATGTTCCCTGGCCTAAGTGTTTACCCCCAAAGGACTTCTGGGGAATTAGAATGAACCTCAGCTTACTGTTGGGGCTTTGCTTCAGGCAGGCTTGGTAGAACAAAGAATTCTGACACTCTGCTTTACTTTCCTTGATCCTTCAGTTCTTTAGGTATTGTTGTAGAATACAGCGTTGCTGACCCAGCCGGGAAAACTTCTGCATTTTGGTTTCAATCACCAGAGGTGGTAAAGTTTAATTCTATTGCATGCTTGAAGTGGAGTTTATATGGCCTGGATAGAGCAAGGTTTGGGGAGAGAAGGAGGTTGAGTTGAGAGTAGAGAACAAGCTAATTAGGGATTTGGAATTAGTCTTCTCTGCAGATTCAATTTTCATCTCCTAAGGGGTTTTTGGTGTCCTAGACCAGAGGTTGGCAAACTCTAGCGACAAACAGTTTTTGTATGGTCCCACAAGCTAAGAATAGTTTTTACATTTTAAAATACACAACTTTTTTTTTTTTTTAATAAAATAAAAATTTTTAATAAAAAAAAAAAAAAACATTCTTAGTTCTGAAGTTATACAAAAAAAATCAAACAATTGACTGAATTTAGCCAAGGACAATAGATTAAAGACCTCTGTCTAGACCATGGAGACATCTGAAATTGCTTTATCTTTTGCCCATAATCCCTATTTTGGAGACATTTAAGAGGTCACTACCAAAAGATCTTTCATTATAGATCTACTGGAATAAAAATGACCATATAATTATATTTCTGAGTTAGTAGTTCCAGTGTACATTCCTCTTGTATAAGTAGGGTATAGTGAACAGAACCAGAAAACAAAAATTCATTTTCTTTCCTCAATTTTTTGACAAAAATCTCCAAAAAGCATAATTCAACAGTTATTTTTTTGTATAATATTTATTTGTATAATATTTGGCAAGGTAAAACAATATTAAAATTTTCTTTTTTCTAGATCACCATATCAGTTGAAGTTTAGAGTCAGTAGTCTTCCACATTTGCCATATGGACTCTTGAGACCCAACAAAGGATGAACGTCAATTTCATTGATTGTTTGAGATCAAGGCCATGGATGGGCTGCTCCAATTAGTTAATAAGAGGGTAGGCAGCCTCTTCCATGGAAAAGAAAGAGCTACCAGAAGTAAATTTAATTCCTCACACATATGTATGCATGTTCTGTGGGTCGTTCTGTCAATGTTCTATCTTCTTTAAGAAGTTCACTCCATTGACAGAATGGTTCAGAGAAGCATAAATAATACTAGGCTGATTTTCCTCTGAAACTTGATTAGAATAAATAACTTTTGTTCTGACTTGGACTTTATGGTTTCAGGTGATAAAGGCAGAGTTTTAGGTGGAACAGAGTCATATATTGCCCCCTCTTCATCTTGGTTATCTCAAAGGGCTGGTGTGGAGTAACCTACAATATAAGAGAATGACAGTTTCATATGAGAATGTGATGGCTATTAATCATAAGACTAATTATGTGAAAGGTAGAATTTGGCTATTACAAAAATAGTTTGGGAGCAGCATATGAAATGTGTTCCAGGCTCTGATAATATGTTCATTTCTACAGAAATTTAGGTAAGTAAAGGATAAAGAGGAGTAAGTTAAATATGTTCTTAGAAAAGAAAGGTAATTATAGAGGGATCATGGGCATTTTTGGTGGGACATTATGACAGGTAACTTAATTTCCCTGTACACCAATTTCTTTATCTATAAAAAGAGTGAGTTGGATATTCCATTTTCATGTTCACGTTCTTGAATTCTGTAAAAAAGGCCAAATTGTCCCATTGCATCTAGGTCCATCTCTAGTCATCCTCATCCATATTTGGCCACTGGACCCAGATAGTTCTGAAGGAAAAAGTGAGGCAAGTGATCTTACACAGACTTCCTTCACTTAAATCCAATTCACTTGAATCATGGCATCATCTCCTTGATTTTTGATAACAAAAGATAACAAAATAAAACAATCTGTTTTCATTCCAACTTTCCCACAGCCTGATGGTCAGATCTTCATTGTGATCTCCAATTATTCTGCCCCTCAGTTCTTTCTCAAACTATTAACACTGCACTGGCTGCACTCTGCCCCTTTCCACATTTTGACTTCTTGGTGAACCAGTTCAACTCCACACTATCTTATCTCCAGTTTCTTGCATCTTTATCCTATTACCAATTTCTCTCAATCTTGGGTTATTCCATTATCTCTACTTCTCATGAAACTAGAGAAAACTGCAAAACCATACTGAATGGATCCATTAGAAATTTATGTTATAGAAACATAATTAACATGTATAAGACTGCTTGCCATCTAGGGGAAGGGGTAGAGGGAGGGAAAGGAAAAGTCGGAACAGAAGTGAGTGCAAGTGATAATATTGTAAAAAATTACCCAAGCATATGTTCTTTCAATAAAATTTATAATTAAAAAAACCCCAGAAATTTATGGTATAGAATCTCAACTGGGCCCTCATTGTGGTAAAGGCAATTGCCTTATTATCCTACTCATGACACCAGCTTTATCACCCTTTTTCATTTCTCCTCAACCTTCCCCTAACTTGGTCATTCCAGTCCTTACAATCTCAACTAAGAATCTGACCTCATACATAACTGAAAAAATTCACCAAGAGTTCTGTGTTAAGCCCCTCTTCATCTCACATCACTCAAATTCTTTCTACCACGATTTCTCCTTTCACCCCTGTCTCATATAATTAGGTGGTCATTCCCTAGCAGATTGCTCATGCTATCATCCCATTATCTCACTCATGTTCATTCTCTCTTTGTCTATTGGCTACTTACTTAGTGCCTACAAACTCACTCACTTATGTCTCACTCCATTCTCAAAAAAAAACCTCACTTGATACATCCATCTCTATTAGCTATCATTCTACATCTCTCTTCCCTGTTGCGACTAAACTTACCTTTTTATCTAAAATTCATTATGTCAGTTCCTTTTCTCTGACTCTTTTTAATTTTCTATAGTCTGGCTTTTAACCTTGTTATTCCACTGAAATTTTTTTCTCCAAAGTTATCAATGATTTCTTATTTGCCAATCTAATGCCCTTTTCTTGGTTCAAATCTTTCTTGATTAAAGTGTCTTTGACACTTCCAATCACCCTCTTTTCTTGATATTCTTCTACCTAAATCTTTCAAATAGTGATTATTCTCACCTTTCTTTGTATTATCAGCATTTAGCTCAGTTCTTGGCACATAGTAGGCTTTTAATGAATGCTTGTTAATTTATTTCTTAGAGGATAACATTGCCTTCTAATTTGTTGAAGAATTTAAGGTTCTTGATATAAACTACTCTGTGTAAATTTCCTCTGTCTTTAAATCTTTCTTTCTTCAAAAAAGAAAAATAAACTTCCTCTCTTTACTTTTATTCCTCTCCTTTATGTCAGTCTCTCCTCTTCCTTTTTAAGGTAAGATTAGCTAGTTTAGCTTTCCTATCCATACCTTAGTACCATTGAATCCTGCTTTAGAGAAAACTATGCTCCATCAATTATTTCCCCTCTCAAGATCTTCACTGTTCCTTTCTCTCTGACAACAAACATGTTCAGATCTTTACCATTTTAAACCAATTGGCAAAATCTTTTACTCATTTCTGCTCACTATTCACATTGTCATTCTTTCTCCTTCCCTTCACAGCAAAGTTTGTTGAAAGGATAGGCTTCTCTTATTGCTTCTGAGCTAAATGCTAAGGGCATTAGATTGGCAAATAAGAAATCATTGATAACTTTTCTCCTCTGTTTCTTTGAAGGTGGGTAACATTATCCTTCTTAAGTTCATGTCTTTGTATATTTTTGTAAATCACCAATACATCATTTCCTACAGGATAACTATCCAAGCTTATACTGTCTAGCTATTTTAAATAGTCTAAAACAATATTGATTAATATATCTGACATATAGTATAGTTTCTCTATTTTAGTTTTTGATTAAATCTCTTTTAGTTTTAACTTTGAGATCAATGATTAATACCCCTGCTTTTTTTCCTAATAAATTATATTCCTAATTATTATTATTGTTTATTTCCTATCCCTGCTAACTCCTGTTTATTTTTACCGGCTCATTGGCCTACATATTACTTAACCTACCCTCCCTTTAAGAATCCCTTCTTCATCCTTTGCTCTCCACCCTTTTCTTCCCTCTTAATCCCATTCCCATTAGTTTACATATGTTATCTGATTCCTGTTAATCTACCAACTCTTCTATGCCTATTCATTCTATTCCCTCCCCCTCTAATTTCTTTATAAATTTAGAAAGAAAGAAGGATATAAAAGTCTTCTAAATTTACATATATATGTATATATATATATACATATATATATATATACACACACATATATATATATATATTGCATAATTATTGGTACACTTTAAAAAGTCATCTTGTACTCTCTCTTATTTTACAGATAATAAAACAGAGAATCAAAGACTTGCAGTGAATTGTTTTTAGTAACATAGAGTCAAATAGTCTTTCTTCAGGACGCTAGCAACAACAGCTGGATTGTAAAAGCCATGACAAAAGATTAAATTTGCCATTTCTGGGAACCTGGACAGGAAACATAGGAGAGAAGTGGTTGTAATCTAATTGTTAAGTCCCACTTGAAATTGTTGCCATGGTATGTGCATATTTGTGACCATGTCTGTTGCCAATGGTGAATCATTTTTACAAATAAAATTAATAAATTTATATTCATAAGACAGTTTATACAAATCCTATGAATGGTACTTTAAGAAATTATAAGTTTTAGAAAAGTCTTTATTTTTAAAAAATATTTTAAGATGTTATTTTCCCTAGTTATATACAAAACAATTTTTTTACATTTGTTTTTAAAATTTTGAGTTCCAGATACTGCCCTTTCTTTTGCCACAACCTTATTGAGAAGGCCAATTTTAAGTTATGCAAAACATTTTCATAAAATTTATGATGCAACAAAAATAGATTCCTCCTGCCCCCCAAAAAAAAATCTTAAAGAAAAAAAGTTTTTTAAAAGATATACTTCAGTCTGTATTAGGAAAAAATCAGTTCTTTTCTGGGTATGGATAGCATTTTTCATCATAAATTTTCCAGAGTAATCTTAGATTATTGTATTGCTAAAAATAGCAAAGCCATTCACAAGTGATCATTCCATAACTTTGCTATTACTCTAAACACAGTGCATTTTACTTTGCTCATGAAGGATTTCCCAGGTTTTTCTGAACAGGTGCAAAGACAAGCTAGTAAAGTTCATTATTACAGGAGATGTGAAAGATTTGGAGCAAATTTCTCTGTCCAATGCTTTTCCAAAAATATTTTGTACAATACTGTTGCCCTGTATGACCATCTCAAGTCTGATCTTCCCAGGTTATAACATTAAACCATGGTGGTTTATGTATATAAGCTCAATGCTGAGCTCCTGAAGCCGGTCCTATGAGGAACAACACAGTGAATGTTGCAAAAATCCATCTCATTATATGGTGTCTCTTACCTTGTTTGTTTCATCTTTATTTTTTCTTTTGATTGATGTTCTTCCTTTTTATCAGAGGAGATGGTTCGAATTTCCTTGTTATTGGAGGAGATGGGTCGGATTTTCATTCTGGTATCTACCTTCTTTCTCCATCTGTGGAAATACAAGCATATCCTCTTCCTCAAGTTACAAGCTTGCTTGGTCCCTTCCAGGAACTATACCTGGGATCTTTCCGCGTGAACTCAGCCTGAGTGACAGGTGGATATCTTATATTTCCACTGTTTTTCTGCAGGTATAAGTCTGTTATGATCTACCTTAAAAAAATTCAAGGTGTATATGGCCTTATTCAGTCTCCTAGAATGGATATCATAACCCCCTCTTTTTGGTTTTATAAGGATTAATTTAATATCCCCATGTCATTGTTTGACAAGGGCTTGCCCTGTAGCATTATAAGGAATCCCTGTAACATGAGTGATATGATGGTGTAAGCAAAAAGTCTGGAAAGCTTTGGTATAGGATGGACCATTATCAGTTTTAAGCACCCATGGGCAGCCTACTAAGACAAAAGCAATAAGGAGATGGTCTACAACATTTTTAATCACTTCTGCACTATGAGCAATAGCTGCAATAAAAGAAGAATGAGTATCAATGGAGATACAAACATATTTAGATCTATAAAATTCAGAGAGATGTGTAATGTCCATCTGTCACATTTCCAAAAGACAGATCTAATTAGTTAATAGGGGTTAATAGAAATATGGTTGGTTGGTTGGGGATGGTTGAAGAATATGTGTTATATAGGAGGGACAAGTCTTTTAGTATTTGATGTGCCTGTTCTCTAGTGATATGGAACATCTTTCAAAGAGATTAGGAGGATTGATGAAACATATTATGAGAAAGCAACATTTTCTCATAAGCAGTGAGAAAAGTTGTAGAACAACTGAGAAGGCAATCAGCCTTTTCATTACCTCAAAAAAATAGGACTGGGTAAATGAGTATGAGGTATAGTATGCGTTATGTAAATAAGAGCAGATCTCTCATGATCCGGGGGAATTAAGATTGGGATCTCCTTTGAGTGTATTAAATCCCCAATGATGACCATATCCAATTTATATCTCCCAGTGATTTTTGAAAGTCATTTAATAGTTTTGAGGGCTGTCTCCTTATTCCTACTTTTTGTGATCTTATATATTCATTACCCAGAATGTATCCTAAATAAGCATAGAGAGCATGTTTTTGTACTTTCTTTTTTTTGGGGGGGGGGGGGGCTGAGGCCATTGGGATTAAGTGACTTGCTCAGGGTCACACAGCCAGGAAGTGTTAAGTGTCTGAGGCCAGATTTGAACTCAGTTCTTCCTAATTTCAGGGCTGGTGCTCTATCACTGAGGCACCTAGCTGCCCCCTATGTTTTTGTACTTTTTCAGGTGCTATTATAAGTCCCCATCTTCAGACTTGTTTCCAAATAAGAGCTTATGTCAAAATATTGACATTAGGGTGTACAAATAAGTTATCATCCATATAATCTATTATACATGTCTGTTTATACTTATCCCTAAAAGGCTGCAAAGCTCTGCTAACACATTCTTGACACATTGTGGGGCTATTTTTCATACTTTGAGGGAGAACCTTTCAATGGAATATTTTATGGGATTCTTGTAGGTTAACAGAAAGCAAATGAAAATGCAAAATATTTATAATTTGAGGGATTCAGAGGAATGGTATGAAAAAAATCTTTTTAAATCTATTATCCATAAGGGCCATTCTTTGGGTATTACTATAGGAGATGGAAGCTTTAGTTGCAAAAGGTCCTCGGCTTTCATTGCTGAATTGACCTTTCTTAAAACTGTCAGCATCCTCCATTTTCCTGATTTCTTCTTGATAGTGAATATGGGTGAATTATACGGACTTATGGAAGACTCTATGTGTCCCATCTGTAGTTGTTCTGAAATAATTCCAATGCTAACAACTTTGGGGTTTTTTGGCAAGGGGGTCATTGTTCAATCCCTATGGGTTCCTTATTTGTCCACGTCATTTTCTTGGCAGTTGGCAGCTTTTCAATGGCCCCTAGGAAAAATGTGCTTGTAAAGTAGGCCCCATTTGAGATAAAATGTCTCTTCCCCAGAAGGCAGCAAGCAGTCCAGTAAGGAGAAAAGGTCTGATTCTGCCCATCTTCCCTTCATGTTTCCATTGCATCCATCACTCACTAATGTTGGCAGAATTAACTTGTTCTATACCCCATTACGCTGTTTTAGAATTTTCTAGGACAAAGAAGGATCTCATTGTATTTCATCAATGACAGCTTTGTCTGTTCCTGTATCTAAATTCCCCTTATTTTAGGTTTACTTTCTATATATATCACCAGAGTTGGTCTAGCTAACTTTAGTTGTTAAGACCAATAAACACTTTCCTTGTCTATATCATATTATTCTTTTATTTCCTTTTTAAAGTCTCATCATTCAATCATATGGAACATAATAGCATTTGTAAGTATCCCCCCTGTGCTTATAATTTATTCAACAAATCCTTGGTTAAATATACCCACTCTACTGATAATTTCATGTCCTTAATACACATGTGGAATAATTGTCAATGACCTAAATTCTACTCCAGGGGCTGACAATGCTATAGTAATGATTCATAGGAAAAGGAAGTGGAGGTTTTATTTCTATAAACTGTATTCATTGTCCCACAAGTATTTTACAGTCATGTCTACTTTCTAAAGAAAATGTTTCTATTTTAAGCCCATCGTTTCTCTTAGTGGCTTCTAACTGACTGTTTCTATTTCCCATGAGTCTAGGGCCTGAGGTGGGAGGCTCATAGCTCCAATTGTTTTCTTGGCCCCAGCAATATGTTTCTTGACCAGTGGGCATTATGGCATTCTGATCCCTACTGAAACCCTTTATTACATTTTGGGCAAGGTGTTTTTGGTCTAGCTCCTCCTTCTCTGGTACGATTCCTATTTCTATTTCCTCCATTTTGCTCTCCTCTAATTTGCTTCAAAAAGTGACACTGGGCTTTAAAATGTCCTAGTTTGTCACAAAGAAAGCATTTCTTAGGTTTACCTTGATGGAGGCACTAGCAAAAGATTCTGACAGCAAATCTAAAAAAAAAGTCTGTGTGCTTACTTTTGAGCATCTGTACACAACCTCTTCGATGCTCATGTCATTTTCATGTCCTGCCAAGGCCTTTCTATAATCGGCATTGCAGTTCTCAACAGCTAATGACTGAATTAATAATTTTGCAGTCTTATCATCACCTATGACTTTTATCACCAGAGTTGTGAGTCCAGGCTAGAAAATCAGTAAAAGGCTCAGTGGAGTTTTGTATAACTTTAGTGAATGACTGCCCGTGATCCTCTTCACCAGGGATTTAGGTCCATGCTTAGTGGGAACACTGCAAGATCTGGGCATAAGCTTCTACAGAAAAATGTAATTGGGTATTTAGGGGCGGATACTGGCCAGACTATATTGACTCCCTGCTGTTCGTTTATACAAACCTGATTCCTCCATAGGAATGTAAAATCAGATTACCAAAAAATATAATTGTCAGGACTAAGGCAAATTTTTGTGAGGAAATTCCAATAATAAAGAGGAAATGCTATTAAAGACTACCAAACTAAGATACTAGCCACAGAATATGGGGCCATATTCTACGAGGTTAATTTCAGTTTCTTTATTAATTTTGGGTCCAAAGCAGCATATTCTCTATTAAGTGCATTTGGATTATTAGAATAGGGTATCAAGGACAGAGTAGAAATTCAGATTAAAAAGAGTCTTCTTATTTTTCTTGTCTTGTATCAATGTTTGTTTGTTTTTTTTTTTCTAATGGGCTATATTGAATAAACTCAGCAAAATTATCCTTTTCATCCTTTTCTCTTTTTTTCTTGATCTTTTAGATCCTTGTTAAAGGCCCTGAGGGAAACATGTGTATTATTTGAAGAGCAATCTAATCTAGGGTCATTATACTTCACTTTAGGATTATAGATTGTTTCTGTGTTACATTCTCGGATTTCATCCTGAGAGGTGAAGCCTAAATATCTGAATATGTAGAGCATGTTGGTTCTATTCTGTCACCTTCACTATCTTTTTCTATTTGTACACTTTGGTCAAATTGCTTACTTTCTCTATAATGATCCTCAGACTGAAGACATAATTTTACAATATTACATATGGAAAATTCTGAGAGTGGAAAGTTATCCAGTTTGGTGATCTAATAGTATTCATTCAGTTGTTCTCTAACAACCTTCCATTTTTAAGGATCTAAAGTCTCTTCTTTTCAAAACCAGGGGAATATATATATATATATATATATATATATATATATATATATATATATATATATATATATATATATATATATATAAAACATCTAAGAATTCTTTAATCTGATTTGTTACATATAATCCTATCTCCTTCTTGAGTTTTCTTAATACTTTGGCATAACTGTCAGGATTATGCTCTTTTACTAGTAACTTCCCCATGAGAACCGTTCTGTAAATAACACCTGTGGATGCAGCTGTCTCTAAGCTTGGAAAAACACTTTCATTTTTTGTTAAAACTGCAGAATGGTTCTTTGAGCCTTCCTTTACATTTCGTGTTGAGTGAGAAGCTCCTACAGAGGGACACTTCACACAAGACATCAAGTGCATTCCTTAGGTCCCTGTTCATTTGCCACTGGTAGGTGAATGTCCAGCAGCCTACAAGGTGGGCTTGTGAAGATGCTGAATAAACAGGACAGATGGGATCTCATAAAGGATTGAGCCAATTATTGAAAGTCCACCCAGAATATGTGTAGACAAAAATCACAAGCCACAAACCACAAGCTAATCTTATCTCTACATCCAGGTATTCTATAATAGTTTCTGTTTCACAGAATAAGTTCCCTCTAGCTAAATGTGTATCCAAGCCAATGAACTTGTACCCACAAGCACAGCCCCAGAGTTCAGAGGATAATCAGTACTTAGAACACACCAAGACTTATACTGCACTATTCTGCTGACCACCAACAGATCATTCCATAACTTTGCTATTACTATGAACACAGTACATTTCACTTTGCTCATGGAGGACTTTCTAGGTTTTTCTGAGAGTATCCTATTCATTATTTTTTATAGAACAATAACATTCCTTCAAAATACCATGATATATAGGCTCTTTTCCTTTTTGAAAATTCTCTTTTGGCATGTATGCCTAGTAGTGGTATTATTAGGTCGAAAGAGATGCATGATTTTATAACCTATAACGGCATAGATCATATCGTTTGATCATTTATCAGTTGGGGAATGGCTCCCAAATAAGTCTTTAAAATGTCAATTTCATAGTTTCATAGAAAGCAGGGGAAGGAATAAAATGGCAATAGATTGTGATCAGATAAGGGAATTTCAGAGTTCATGAACATGGGAGTGGTACTTTGTGAGTGAATGCAGAATCTAGGGTTTGACCAAGTTTGTGTGAGACTGAGGTGGAGTACAGGAGTAGATCACACAACATGATTAAGGTGAGAAGCCAAGAAGTTAGGGTATAAGAAAACATGTATGTTGAAGTTCTATGGTAGAAGGGAAGGACTTGGAGAGGCAAGGATTATGAGTCAGGTACTGACCTCATTGAGGAAAGAGGATAAGTGTCTGTAGCTTGACAACCGTTGCTAAATTGTGATTAGATGTTAGATGTTGATTTAGTGAAGGAGAATGGGGATAGTGGTAATGCTAATGAGACACTGCAGAAATGCTATAGTTTCTTGTTTTCCCTTGTGTAGGGTTCTGGTTGGTTTTCTGTAGGTCTTGGGACCAGCCTTCGTTTTAGCAGAGTAATCACCACAAAAATAGCCAGGGATAAAGACCAAGGTCTTTATTGTCTCCTTCACAATCTGTCTCCTTGCCTGGGGCCCAGGCTAGCTTTCTGGGCCTTGGTCTCAGTGGAGAAATGAAAGACAATCCATCCACCTCAGTGGTGGGAGATGGAGTGAATATCTCTCATCCAGTCCTTGTTGGCTCTTATATACTCTTCTATAACTTTTCATCCTTCGTTATCACTAGTAAGTCTGTATCTCCAAAGAGATGAAAGGAAGAGGAAAAAACCCACATATAAAGTTATATATAGTATCTCTTTTTGCTATGATAAAGTACTGGAAACTGAGAGGGCATCTATCATTTAGAAAAAGGATAAACTAATTGCTTTTAGGTAGGTATAAAGGAATCATGAGTGAGGACATTTAGAGAAGAAATGTAAGCCCTCAAATGTCAAGCAGTTTATTACTCACAGGAATGTAAACTTATATGTGACTCCCTTGCCCTACAGACACTTGGGCATAGAATTATGACTGTACTTCAATCGAGAGTTCAGGTATCCTGGGTCTCTACCCTTAAATCTGATTATTGTTGCTGGGCAGATTCATAGGGATTAAGTAACAGAAACACCTAAGGGACAGTCAATCACCAAGTAGTGTATATTTTGATTTCCACTTGCCATCATCAACCAAAAGGACACTGTGATTAGCAAAGTTTACTATTCTTGCACTCCTAAACATAAATACAGATACCACGTCAGTTGTTGGGTATTATACAGGCATGTCAATCAGTGGTCAAACATGGAGTCACTTCTGTTAGTTAGAATCTAGCAATAGACCATTCCTCCTAATAGATAGTATTGAAGTTGGGAAGTGGGGGTCCTGGACCAGTGTCATGAGGTGTATCAAAATAATTTGCAGGCTTGAACCCATCTCCTTAGCCAAGGGGCAAAGCTTTATTGCAATAATAATAGTAACACCATTACAAAGCAGGCTGGAATTCTAAAGGAATTTCAGCAGAGAATCAGAAGCAAGGAGACATAATTATTCAGCTTTCAATCATAGATATGCTGACTCTATGGCTCATAGGTAGGAAGCAGTGGTCTCTGGAATTTTTTTTTTTTTATCAGATTATTGCTGACAAAATTATTAGTCAGCAACGAATTGAGGAGTGGCTATCCACTATTGTCTCAGGAATCTCATCTGTGGGGGTTTCTGAGGCCAGACACTATCTGACTAAGAAGTAGTCAGAATCAGATTGGGTATGGGAGTTTCCTGAGGCATATTCTAAAGCTAGAAGATTTAGGACTACTGACTTATTGTTTAGAACAAAAGTCCCCTAAGGGCAGGGGACCCCAAAACCACTGCTATATTTCCCTAGTAGTTATACCATATCAGGTAGGTTGGTAGATAAAAAACATCTTTAAACTGCTTACTATGTGTTAGGTACTATACCAAACTCTGGGGTTACAAATAAAAGCAAAAATAAAGGCAGCTGCTTCCCTCAATGAATTTACATCCTAACGAGGAAAGACAACATGTAAAACAGAGCTGAAAAGGGACTGAAAAATGTACCTTTGAGGGTATACAGTAACAATGAAATTTTGTTATTAGGTGAGAAATGATGAAGGGGATGATTTCAGAGAAACCTAGGAAGACTAATCAATTAATGCTGAGTGAAATGAGTAATATCAGAACAACTTATATAAAACTATAATATTTTAAAGACAAACAATTTTGAAAGACTTAGATACTCTGAGCACAATGACCAACCACAATTCCAGAGGACTTAATGTGAAAAATGTTACCCACTTTCTGACAGAGAAGTGATGGATTTGGAACCTAGATTGAGCAATATATTTTTGTAAATGGCCAGTATGGGAATATTTATAATGTATTCATTACAAAGATTTTGTTTTTATTTCTTTTTCAATGCAAGTTGGGTGAGAGAGTGAGAAGGCAGATTTTGGGTCATTGAAAAATATAACATTTAGCTTTTTTAAAAGGTAATGAATCTATAAGGCATAATTTATGTAGGTTTTGGTTTAATTTTCATCTTTTAATTAAGCTAACTGGTTTCTTCTTTCTTTCTTTTCAATACAAATATGTGATCTCTCTCTCTTTATATATATATATGTATATGCATATATATATATATATATATATATATATAAATTGAAGCTTTTTGTTTTCAAAATATATGCAAGGATAATTTTTCAACATTGACCCTTGAATAGCCTTGTGTTCCAATTTTCTTCCCTCTTCCCCCCATTCCCTCCCCTAGATGGCAAGTAATCCAATATATGTTAAACATGGTAAAATATATATGTAAATTGAATATAGGCATACATATTTATACAGTTTATACAGTTATCTTGCTGCACAAAAAAAAGTCTGATCAAAAAGGAAGAAAAATGAGAAAGAAAATAAAATTCAAGCAAACAACAAAAGAAGTGAAAATGTTATGTTGTGATCCACTTTCAGTTCCCACAGTGCTCTCTCTGGGTGTAGATGGCCCTCTTTACCACAAGATCATTGGAACTGGCCTGAATCATCTCATTGTTGAGAAGAGCCATGTCTATCAGAATTGATCTTCATATAATCTTCCTGTTGCCATGTACAATGATCTCTAATGATGGAGGACACAAAAAGAACAAATAAAGTCTTAGAAATATGCCTTGACTGCATATTTCTGCAGAGGCAATAACTATGATCTAAGCAGAAACCATAGCATTTAGAGAAAATGGTCTGTCAGCTTGTTATAAATCAAGGCTCCTCAACAAAGTCTATCTTAAAGAAAGTGAGTAATTACCTGTCTTGTATAGTTTAATGAATTAATATCCTTTAGGTGAGGAGTTTTAGGCAGATAGACCCAGTCACTAACTTTAAGAATTTGTGTATCTAGGAAGCAGGGGGTAGCCTGAAGAGTCCTTTTTGGCAATAATCACAATACAAGGATTTACAAGTTAATATTAAGGTCTTGAAGAAGCAGCAGGAAAGTCCAGTAAAGAGGACTGGATTTGAACCAGCTCAAGATCTATGATCCTATGACTTCTGACTGGGATTTTATTAGGAAAAGATTCATAGAAAAGTTGGCATCTAAGTTGGGGCTTATAAGATTTCTACAGGTGGACAAGGGCAGGAGAAGCTACACAAATAGAAATGAAAAAGCAAGAGGATAAATGATACATTCACTTGAAGTGGACTATTGAGAACAAGTGACTGTGGGTTTCTATAAGATTCTAATAACACCACATTCCATGCAATGCTTATTTTTGAGCAATAGCCTGCAATAGAAATGCTGTAGGATGGGAATGAATGCAAAAAGAATAAATTTCCTCTTTCTTCAGAGACATCTCTATTGCCTCTCCTAGAAAAAAAAAAAAAAAAAAAAAAAAAGAGATCTGACATTTTTGTGACCTCTTTAAAAATTCACATGGAGTCCAGCCCAAAGGTAAATGTAAATCAGGCTCTGAGCATCTACATAATGATACCTCCCTGTCTTTGTTATACATATTTGTGAGAAACGCAAATGGATCTGAGGTCTCATTTATTTGGGAATTTCCTGCAACAATACAGTTTAAATAATTGTTTAAACAATCCATACATGCCTATGCTATGCATTCTTTTTTACCCACGTTGTCCCAGAAGTTCACAACAGGAAATCATCTCCCAATGTCATGAGGGACCCAATGAAGGATACTGATTAATCAAGACATTGGGAGTGACTCCTTTTGGGGGCTTATATATACACATTTGTGTCCATTTCCCTTTTAATAGATATAAATCTACTTGGCTTAATTCAAATTAACTAGATTTATGGTGATTCTTCACTTGCAAAAAAAGGAAATTGGTTTCAAAGATATATAGGGTTCTTTCAAGAGCCAAGATTTCATGACTGGAATTGAACTGAAGTGGCTAACGAATTGTTAAAAATAAATAGATGAAAATTTACTCAATATAAATAAGAAAATGTATATGGCCTTTGCCTCCTTTCAAGCAAAATGGCTGGAGGGGAGGGAGAGATAAAACTCACCAGGGAACATCTTGATACTGCTGAAAGTGGGTCTTTAGAAGACATAATTGATTCCATTTTGTTCTGTATTTACTATTATCTTATCAATGTGCTGAATGTCTCTTTAGGTACCTCTCTCCCCTCAATCACTTTAAGGTTATAAAAGAAAACTTAGAAGACTTTGAATAGTTGCAGAAACTCATTCACTTCTCCTTACTGTATTTAATAAATCACATAGTAAGAGTTTAACAAATATTGGATATTTGTTAAATATTAAATTAATATTAAATAAGTATTAATTAAAGAACTATCATGATAAAGATCTTCTTGGGGCTGACATAAAGGACTCTGCTGAAAGCTATCTTTTTTCTTTTGCTAAAAATATATATCTATAAATATATATCTATTCTTACTTAATCTTACCCAAACTCTGGGTCATGTAGTGCAAGTGGAAAGATTATATGTGTCATCTGTGGAATTGTGATATGCCCATGTTTATAATCTATTGATAGTGTGTCTCTAACCTAAGTAGATAAATGAAATATTGTATACCATCTATCTATACCAGGCCTTCTTAAACTTTTTCCACTTGCAACCTCTTTTTTGCCTGAGAAATTTTTATAGGTCCCCAGGTATATAAGTATATAAAATAGGTATACAAATCAAACATTTACTGATAATAAATCATAATTCCATGACCCTTAAATTCAGTAATGAGACCCTTTATGGGGGTCACAATCTACAGTTTAAGAAGCTCTCAACTATAATCTATTCAGGCTCATTTGTGCAATGGCCAATAAAGACAAGTTATACAGTTATTTCTGTTAAGGGACAGGTCACTTCTTCGAGAGAGCCTCTACAGCTGTGGATCATAGCATCTGAATGAGTTGCAGGTCAGCCTTTGCTGACACAGGTGTTACAGACTGGGAATAAGATAAATTGGAGGCAGAGGGAAGAGGAGGGAAGTCAGAGAATAGCAACTGCTTCTCAGTCTCCTTGTATCATCCTCTCACAAGAGGAGATCCATTCTGGGTTGGATCTCCAGCAGCCACTGTCAGGTGACTCCCTTGTATTCCAACAGCTCTCCTGTGTATTCTAACACATTTCCAATTCAGAAATTATATTTTTATCTCTTCTATCCTCTACAGCTTTGTAATACTATGTTCTACCATAAAGGACCAAATGTGCACAATTTGAGAAAAACTTGCCTGTTTAAAGATAGTGAGTTAGTTAATTTGTGTGATAGGAGTAGGAGCATTGCAGACATTGTGTCAAAAGATAAAATTTCCAAAGTCTGTTTTTTTTGTTGTTTTTTTTTGCTGTGAGCAAATGGTATTTAATAAAAAGGGAGGGAGGTCATTTCAGCCAATGAATGTTGTCTCTGGGATGGGTTTTAACATTAATTTTCAAATTCCTCTTTTCCTTAGTACCTAATAATTTTCATGGCTCTGAGTGAAACAAATTTTTAAAAAAATATTTTATTCTTTAAAATGTTTTATTAATGTCTTTTTCTTTTACATTGTTATGATTTCAGAATTTAATACCCTTTCTTTACCATCACTACAGATTAAACTCTTCTTTATTATGCACAAAAAAACACAATAAGCAAAAAATCTGCCATATACCTTTTCTGCCCTGATTGTCCCTTGTCTCTCTGACATGAAAAGGGAAGTGTATAGGAGTGTTCTAGTAAATATTTAACAATCAATTCTTGGAGGGTAGGATGGGGGGGGGTGTAAACCTAATACACTTTTAGTTTTAATATGCATTATTAACATTTTCTCCACCTTTTTTATTCCAGACAATCAACAAAACAATAAATCAATCCCTCATTCACAGCATTTGCCCATTTCTGAAAGTGTAAACACAACAAAAATTTAATAATCAGTTCTAGTTATCTCTAGTTCACCTCTGGGGAATCATTTCAGTATCTATCTTCCTAGATCATCATTGAGTTTTCAGTTGCTTATTTTAGTGATCTTTTCATTGTTGTAGTCATTGTGTAACACTGACAGCTGTCTATCATGCCTGAAATGTTCTGTCTCTAACTTCAGACTCTTAGAATCTCTGCCTTCCTTTCAGATTCAAGTTCAAGGGCTCCATCCTGCAGGAAGCCTTTGATGATTTCTTCTCTGGCTCTAGCTGCTAGTCTCTTCCAAGGTTACCTACCATCTCTTCTGTACTTAACTTATAACTACTGATTTATGTATGTGTTGGCTCTCCTACTAAAAGGGCAAGAGCACAAACTGGTTAGCATAGTGACTGGAACATAGCAGACACAATAAGACACAGATACCACCCAAACAAGGCAACAGACTTTAATCAAGAGACAAGACATGAAAAAGAAAGCTTGATCTAACAATTAAGAACATGGGCTATAGAGAGTTGGTTTCAACAAAAACCCATTGACTTTTGTCTATTCTACTGTAATATATCATTAGGAGGGCACAATGTGGCTGGAAAATATTTTGGTTTACTTGTTTTTAATGGTGGGAACATTGAGCCACGAACTCTTTTAATTTGCCATCTGTTACCAATAGCCCATCTCTTAAAAATGACTGGCTTCAAAGGTATAATTCATCTGATTTATATATGTGTGTGTGTGTGTGTGTGTGTGTGTGTGTGTGTGTGGAAAGCAATATTATCACCTAATTGTGTCCTTCTTATATCATATTTGTTAAGGTAATTCTGCCTGCTCCATTTTCTTTTACAAGCATTTTTGGTCCTTAACATTATCATCTGGTATCTGTCAGAAATAAATATTTTCCCAAATATATCTGTGACATTTATCTGGAAGCAGAAACAAAAACAGAGCTATCAGATTAACTGCCTTACCTTGTTTAGACAAGATACCCAGAGCTGAAGCCATGAAGAAGACATGAAAGAAGGTTTCTTTTTTATACATGACTGAAGATGTCTTCATATCAGAGGCATATCAGGAGGATGCATATGAGTCACTTTATCTCCTGAGTTCTTAACTGGTTGCATAGCTCAGCTGAATGTCGGAATAAAGATAACTGAGAAAAGAGAGGCAACAAAGAGAGAAATAGGAAAAGCTCAGGTGCTTTTGGGGTAGTACAAACAAGCAAAGAATAGCATGGTAATCTCTCCTGTGGTTTTAACTACCTCTCAAAGCTAATTCTCATTTTCAAAAGCTCTAAGGTGCAAAAAGATTCAGCACATAACTAACTTCTTTCCCCTTGGCTACTTTTTATGCTACTTTAGCTTTCCTCAGTTTTGTTAGTGAGTACTAAAACTTAGAGAAATAAATATTTTTATAACCTTTACATTAAAAGTTTTAATGTAAGAAAGGTCAGGAAATGCAAGGTAAAGAATCCACCCCCTTATTTTCACTGCCACAACCTTTATTTCTGAAACAGCATCCAATTGATAGCTTCATTGTTTTTTTGTTTTGCTTTGTTTTTCCCAAGTGTTGGGTCATCACTGCCAGTGGAAGAAGTAAACAATCAAATATGCTATAAATTATGGTAGAACAAATGGTGGGATATACTTCCTTGGCTGAAAATGAAATAAACATAATAAATATAAAAACAACAACAATAACCTTGTCATTGATATTCAGCCATTTTAATTTTGTCTGACTCTTTGTAATTTCAATGGGGTTTTCTTGGTAGAGCTAGATGAAAAAAATTGAAGCAAACAAGATAAAGACTTATCCAAGGTCACACAGTTAGTAAATAAATGAGGCTGGATTTGAATTCAGGTCTTCCTGATTCCAAGACTGGTGCTCTATCCACTGCCCATCATTTGCAGCAACAGTAACAATAACATTTTAAACATTAAGGTTTCCAAAGAACTCTAAAAATATTATTTCATTTTTTTTCCTCAAAATAATCCTGGAAGGTAGGTTTTATTATTATGTTAATTTTATAGTCTCAGCTTCCTGGTCTATAAAAAGAAAGGATTGGACTAGATAGTTCCTAAGGTCCCTTCCAGTAATCCTATGGTTCTGGGGCCTGGTTAGCATTCTTAAAAATCTTCTGGAGTCTTTCAGTGGAGAAACTAAGAAGGACAGCCTGCCACCAAGGTGGTGTGAGATGGGATGAAACTGTCTGAGTTCAAGGGCTTGTGCTTCAGCTTGTGTTCTCTAGCTCTCTGAATGAACCTGGCTAAGGCTCCTAGCTTACATGCTCTACATTGAGTATAAACCAATCATTTTATCACTAGGAAACCATTATTGTTGTAAGATTAAATCAATCATACTGAATTTAGAGAACTATTAATCACCATGCTAAATTAGATAACCATTGTCTCATCAATTCCACTTAGTACCTTGTAAGAATCCTTGTTTCAAGTTCAGAGTTCTGGCCCATAATATCTCCCACTTTCTTTTGTTTTAGAACATAAGGTGGTCACTCTCCCTGACTTCTCAAAGAGATGAGAACCCCAAAAAAGGTGTTATACACCCTCCCTGACATCTAATGAAGGGAGATGAAAACCAAAGGAAAGTGGGGAATCAAACCAGATTAGCGGGTTTCTGAAGGGTCTAGCTTGAAACAGGTATACATAAATCCATCAACATGGGAGGTATTACATATAATTACATAAATTACATAAGCACATAGCAATAAAACACAGTCTAGTAGTGATGTAACAAGTAACATGAATCAACATGAGGAACTATACACATCCATAAGTCCTATAAATAGTCCAAAACCAATCTATTGTCCATTACTTCACATGCATGTAGGGAATCCAATGATTCCAGCAATTTTTGAAATTCTACAATAGTCTCATTAACAATTTTTCATCTTAGGGAATCCAATGATTCCTGCTGGTTCTGAAGTTCTATAACAGTCTTATTATCAGCCATGTTCTTTCAGTGTCAGATGTTTCTTAGGTCTTCTTTGTTTTGAGGTTTTTCTCTTTTTTTCTGTCTCTCTCCCATGGATAAGGCAAATGAGGCTCATTGGCACCCATCGGAATCCTTCTCCATCTATAGAGATACAAGCAAATCCTCTTCCCCAAGCAGTTAACCTATCTGGTCCCTTCCATTCACCACTGTCTAAATCTCTCCTCATCACCTGGTAATTATATTACCTACTCACATTGGACACTGCCCTTCTGTTGGGTTAAAAAAAATTCTCCCCAATTGTAATCTCTTTCTCCCATCTGATTGCTTCTCTGCTGATTGATCATACCAGAGTATTGAGCTTCTAAAGATTCTCTGGGTGTACACTCAGCTGTCCTCATACCCCACCTGTTTTTTGTTTGGGACTCTGGAGCTGGGCTCCATCTCTCATTTCCCTGGGTCAATCTATATTCTGAGGCCCAGTGGAAGCCTCGGTTACATTTTGGACATAGAGTTTTGGGTCTTATTCTTTAACCCTGTCCTCTCACTCTATTTCTATGCCTACATTGAGCTTTCAGTTGCCCTATTTTTCCACATTGAAAGTATCGATGAGTTTCTCTGGAAGTCCCTTGCCAAGAGAGACCTTCTCTTCCCATGTTCATCATAATCTGGGTATAATAAGTATTTGTGCCCACTGTGGCATAACATTTTATAATCTCCTCTAAAGGAGCATCTTTGTGTAGTCCCCATATAATTCTTCTACAAACCTCATTAGCATTTTCCTTAGCCAATTGTCTGATCATTATTTCTGTAGCTGGTTTTTGTGACAGCTGTTTGCAAACCACCTACAAAATCCGCAAAGGGTTCATTGGGACTTTGCTCTATTTTTGTGAAGGCTTTACCTCCATCTTTTCCTGGGAGGGTGCCCCATGCTTTGATTGCAGTAGCAGCAATTTGCTCATATGCTCCTATGGGGCAATTAATCTGTGCTAAAGAATCTGCATACTGATCTTCACTTGTTAGTTGGTAAAGGTGATTGGAATATTAACTCCAGTTTGCCTATTTCGTTAGGCTTGTATCTTGCAAAGTTCACTATACTCTAAAAGCCACAACAAGTTTTATCCAGGTGCTAAATATGTCCTTGCTATAGATTTCCAATTACTAGGGGTTAAAATTTCATAAGCTGAATTCTCTAATATCATTTTAACATAAGATGATGTAGCCTCATAAACAGTGCAACCCTTTTTCAAATCCATGATTTTTTCCAGATCAAAAGGAATGTATCTTTTCCTGGCTTGACCTGAAGAATCAAATTCTTCAATCACAGGGTATGCATTTATTTTTAAATCAGATATATCCTGTCCTTTTTTTGCTTTAACTTTTGTAATCTTCATAGGTGGTATTGATTGTGTCACTGCCCCTCTCCCTCCCTACCTCTACTCATGAAGGGTTAATTGAGGGGGATAGGTCAGGGGTTGGGGAATGGGGGAATGCCCTAATGGCGATCAAAAGGAATGTATCTTTTCCTGGCTTGACCTGAAGAATCAAATTCTTCAATCACAGGGTATGCATTTATTTTTAAATCAGATATATCCTGTCCTTTTTTTGCTTTAACTTTTGTAATCTTCATAGGTGGTATTGATTGTGTCACTGCCCCTCTCCCTCCCTACCTCTACTCATGAAGGGTTAATTGAGGGGGATAGGTCAGGGGTTGGGGAATGGGGGAATGCCCTAATGGCTCTTGCTGTGAAACACCACACTCCTTAAGTTCATCAACATTGCATTTAACTCCATTCTTATCTGATTCTTCATGCTTTTCATTAATTTGTCTGTACCCTCCCCCTCCTGATCTTTCTTCTTTTTTCTTATTCTAATACTTATATAATTTCTTAAAGCCAGTTGTATTAAGTTATATGTATAAAATGTTTCTTTAGAAATTAAATCAGTACCATTATCACTGTAACATTCACATAGTTGCTTGCCTACTAATTTCCATTCCTCTGGATCTAATTCTTTTTCCTTTGAGAACCAAGGAGATGTATATTGTAATGTTTCTAAAAGTTCAATGATCTGCTCCCAAGTTACAATCAAACCTTGGGTTTTTTGTTTTTGTTTGTGTGTGTGTGTGTGTGTGTGTGTGTGTGTGTGTGTGTGTGCGTGTGCATACTATCTTTCTTTTATATAAAAGGGAAGGGCTCTTGAAGATATAGTCTGTTTATTTTTTCTATTTAAATGCCCAGATTCAGCTTAGTATCTGGAACATAAGGGAGATAATAAATATTTGTTGAATTGAATTGGATGAGTAGTTTTGAGTGGAGGCTGTGAAGTGCAGAAAGTGAAGTGGGAGGAGTAGGACAATAAAGAAAAATGGAGCAAATTGAGAGTACAGTAAGGGCAAATAACAAATTAAAGAAGGACTTGAAATTGATATCTGAGGTAACTGAGGAATGTGTTAATAATAGTGTAAGAGAATCCAAGAGTGCTAAAAAAGAGGGGAGCAGAGAAAGAAACAGAAGATGCACATGACTGAAATATATAGGTATAGTGAGAGTGAAAATGATCTCCACATGTGTAATAGGGTCTTATGCAGCAATGGGGATGTCATTGTGTGGCTTCTCCAGACTCAGAGAGACTTCTCAATCTCTTTTCTAACAACGATGCTAATTCCTACAGAAAGAGAAGCAATCAAACAACAACCATTTATTGAGGACTTCTAATTTCAGACATCCCTTAACATAAGATAACAGGGGTTCTGTTCTATTCATGGTGAGCAGCCATTATCTTCCTTTCATTGTAATGAAGAGAAATGTTATTTATAGTTATCTTAATGAGAACTCCTAAACATTTAGGATGTTTCTTTTGTTGTTGTTGCTATTTTATAAATAAGAGCTAAGAATTTAAAGAATTAAAAGTTTTGTTCGTGGGGGCAGGGTGATAGTTTTGTTTGCTTGTCTGCTTGTTTGTTTGTTTTTTAACTGAACCTGTAATTCCATCAAGATAAGGGACAGCTCAGTGGATATATCGATCACCAACTCTGAAGTCAGGAGAACCTGAGTTCAAATGTGGTCTCAGACACTTAGTAAATACTTCCTAGCTGTGTGACCCTGGGCAAGTCACTTAACCCCAATTGCTTCAGCAAAAAAAAAAAAAAAAAAAAAAAAAAAGAAAATGGAATTCTCATTTTAAAAAATTCTCTGCTAATTCAAGTAAATACTTGCTTCATAATGCAATATATAGAGTTGTCTGGGATACTAAAGTTAAGAAACTTTTTATGTGTAACAGCCTGTATGTGTCAGGATATCTGATTTCAAAGCCAGTTCTCTCTCTATGACCCCACACATCTCCACAGAAGAACTATATAGTAAAAATTTGCTATTTTTGCTTTTTAAAAAAATCTCATTTAGTATCTGAATGTTACATGAAGATCATATATATTACACTGCTGCCCTCTGCTGCACAAATTTTAAATTGTTTGGAGGACCATTTAAATTGTTAGCAAGAGATTTCAGGGAGTTTAAAGAGATTGTCTTTTTTTATATTTGTCATGATCTTACTGCATATCTGGTCAATGAGAAATGAGGGTCAAATTCTATATCTCTTTGTTACTTCGAAGAAATATAGATTCTCCCTCCATTGACACAAAGGGTTATAGATTGAGAGCTGAAAAGGACCTTGCAAGGTACCAAGGCCAGCTCCCTCTTCTTTACAAATGAGTGAGTCACAATTTAAATAATTTTCCCTTATATTTCCTTCATCTCTGGGCTAAGCTCCTAATTCTCAAGACATTCTCTATCAAGCTACAACATCAAAGCAAGCTCACCTTGGAACTTCATGCTGCCCTACCCCTTCTATCCCTGGCTTTCCCACTCTGGCAATACTCTCCATACTTGGCAATCCTTCCTCTGATTGATTGGTTCCTCCATTTGAACTTCCATTTTAAGAAAAATGGCAAGTTAACCATGTCATTATTTCTTCCAGGGCTCTGCTTCTAACTTTAAAAACTTTCTCCACCATGGCCACAGAAGAACCTTCTTTCTTCTCACTCTTATTTACCACAACTTTTAGCCTTCTTTTATATAGTGTTTTCTCCAATTGGAATATTGCTCTCCTTAAGATCAAGGACTATCTTTCTGCTTGTATTTTATCTCTAGCATCTTTCATAATGCTTAGAATATAGCAAGTACTTAATGAGTGGTCAGTACCTAGTTTCTGCCATGTTATTTTCCAATTTTACCAGCAATTTTTGTCAAGTAATAAGTTCCTAACTCAGAACCTGAAATCTTTGGGCTTATCAAACACTAGATTACTATAGTCATTGACTACTGTGTCTTGTGAACCTAAACTATTCTACTGACCCACTACTCTATTTCTTTGCCAAAACCAAATGGTTTTGATAACTACTGCTTTATAATATAGTTTTAGGTCTGGTACAGCTAAGCTACCTTCCATTGCATTTTTTTTTTTCTATTAATTCCCTTGAAATTCTTGACCTTGTTTTCCCAGATGAATTTTGTCATTATTTTTTCTTGCTCTGTAAGGTAATTTCTTGGCAGTTTGGTACAGCACTAAGTGAGTAAATTAATTTAGGTAGAATTGTCATTTTTGATATATCAGCTCAGCCTGCCCATGAGCACTTGATATTCCTCCAGTTGTTTAGATCTAATTTTATTTGTGTGAAAAATGTTTTATAATTTTGTTCCCATAGTTCCTGACTTTATCTTGGTAGGTAGACTTAATGGATATGCAACTAAAAAAGCTAGGAAAAGAATACATTAAAAATCTTCTATTAAATACCAAATTTGAAATTCTGAAATATCAGAAGATAAATACAATTAAAAGTAAGAAAACTATTGAATTAATAAACAAAACTAAGAATTGGTTTTATGAGAAAACCAACAAAATAAGTAAACCTTTGGTTAATTAGGGGAGATTGTCCCGAGTTTCCTCTGCAGAGTGACAGGGACTTCTCACTGCCTATGCTGGGACTGGTGGTGCTGCAAGCTTTCCCATTGCACTCAATGGGCCTGTCCAAGTCTTGCCTGTTATGTTGAGGTTTGCAGGTTCACTATTTGTCTTCTGTAGTTGTACTAAAGGTCTCATAGCTAGTCTACTAATCTTCTGAACCAGGACTGACTAGCTAATGCTGCTGTATTTTGGCTAAGAGCCTCCTAATAGATTTTATGCATCAGCCCTTTCTGCCCTGGGCTTCCTGCCCTACACCTGTGCTGGGCCATGCCCACCTATCCAATTGAAACAAACCTTTCCTGAAGTCCTTTCAAGTTATCTTATGCTGGAAAATTATTATACTTTGAATATTTGTAGGTTCTGTCCCTCCAAAACCTGTTCAGAGGCTTGATCTAGTGTTGATTCTGAGGGAAGCCAGAAAGAGCTCAGGCAAAGACCTGTCTACTCTCCACCATCTTGGCTCTGCCCTCAAGTCTCCCTATTGTAGGTCTTCACACACAAAGATTAAACTTGTTTATTTTAGGACAAAATTTGCATATTCTCCTGATATCAAAAACTACAATATAAACAAGATTTATAAACAATAATGTTAGTGGTACAAGGTTGGCCAAAAATATGATCTATGTAAAGGCAAAAATAAAATAAGGAGGTAACAGAACATCAGTGAACACATGAATAGAGAAGAAATGGGAATAAGAAAAGAGGAAAAAAAAGGAGAAATAGGATAATCCAGAGGTAGAAGAGAGGAATGACTCATCACATGGGCAAGACCTGACTTTTTAAACTTCTAGATAAAAATACTTAGTGATATCCCCTAGATTCCCTGAACATAGGGGAGAATAGTCCTCTCCCAACCTCCTCTATTATTATTTTTTTCTTTAGATAAAATTATCTATTTGTTAGCTCACTCTGTGAATCTATCATCTGTTTGTTGTGTCCAGTTGTTTGTCATGTCCAACTTTTCCTAATCCCATTTGGGATTTGCTTGGCAAAGATGCCAGAGTGGTTTGCCATTTCCTTTTTGAGAGCAAGTAGGATCATACACATTTTATGTAATTCTTATGGAAAAACTAAAATTCATTTTATAACATCTACCTTGTTTATAATGATCTAACATGGAAAGAAAAATATTTTGAGTTTCTTTTTTTTCCAGTAGAAGAGACAAACTTGTGTTAAGCCACCCACTAACAGCTTTACAGATAATTGGAGGTATATATCTCTAATCCTATAGGTATTGGACTTTTTTCTTATTGATGAAGATGAATGTCTTTCCCTGAATAAAGTTGGTGAAAGCAAGAAAGCTCCTCAATTTCCATCAGGCCTTTAAGCTGAAAGTCTTCTTCAAGTTCTCTTCATGTTTCAAGGTACTTTGGCCTCTGTAGTCACCTTAGGCATTTTTGGCTTCAGCATCAAAAGGGAAGATGCAAAAGGTCAACCCACTCTTAGGTTTCTGAAGAAAAAGACTCTTAAGAAGAAATGAGAGGAATGGCCAGTCTACATCATGTCCCTATCTCCAACCTACTACTCTAGAGAGTTAAAGGAACTCATCCTTGGATGAGATCTGACACACTCTTGATTGAGTAGATTTACTTCATTCCCAATGGGAAAGCTTTTTCACTTAGTGTTATTGTCTAATATTTGTTCTCTTATGTATACCTTCTAGGTATATCTTTCTGTAGGAAGGTTGTAGGATTCATATTGAAGAAGAGTCAACAGAAATGTTGTATTTGTGCCATAGAAAAGGTAGGTAAGCAGCAGGTAAAAAAAAAAAAAAAAATTACCCTAGACTACTTGGAATAATATAACTCTATTTTACAATAGTTTGAAGCACTTTCCTCAAAGCATTCTTATGAAGTAGAAAAAGTTATTAATATGCCAATTATATCCCAATTTTTAAAGTGAGGGAACTGAGATTCAGGAGACTATAATTTCCATGGCCATATGGTTAGAAAGTCTTATCAGTTGATTTTTTCATGCAACCTGTAATTATGTTTGTCAATGGTCCATCCTATTCCAGTCTTGAAGGGTAGGATCCAAAAGGATTCATTGTAAGGTATTATATTATTATTATATTCTTATTATACAGTGGATGGGACATTGGATCAAGAATTGAGGAGATAGAGGTTCAAATTGTAGCTGCAACTTATGTGTCCCTTTGGACAAATCAACCTCTCTAATCCAATAAAAGTTTTTAATTTTTACACTATCTTGCTAATCACATGAGTGTTGTGAATATCAATCAGGTAATGTTTATAAAGTTTTCTTGTAAATCAATCACAAAGTAGTATATTAAAAAAAAAAAAAGAAAGAATGGAAGGAAAAGCATACAGAGGCTAATCATTAAAATTCAAACCCAGGCCTTCTTATATCAAATAAAGGAATCTTTTCAGTATACCAGAACTAGTTCTATAAAACTTGCATATAAAACTGGACAGTGATTGTCCAACAAAAGATAACTGGCAAAGGAAAGAAATCATTTTCATAAATGAAAAGCATTTGGCAACTTTAAAGATAAAGTCAGATAATTTAAAATACTTTTCCTCCCATCATTTCCCAATCTTCAATTTTTTCCCCTTTCTCATTCTATACCTTCAACTCAGCCAGAATTTGTGTTCTTAAGTAAATACAGAAGATAGATTATTTAAATGATGATATAAAAAACTTTTTGCACAAAGAAAATCAGATCATACAGAATAAGAAGGAAAGCATCCATTTGGGAAAAAAAAAAAAAAAAAACTTTGCATAAATTATGTCTGATAAAGACGATACCCAAGATATAAAGGAAACTAACAAAAATATGACCATGATCCATTGCCTAATGGATAAATGGTCAAAGGATATGAACATAGTTCTTAAATGAAGAATACTATTAATAGCCACATAAAATCATAGATTGTTCCAAATGTCTAGTAAGTAATAAGAAAAATAAAAATAAAAATAATCCTGTACTGTTATCTTCTACCAGTAAAGTGGCAAAGATTAATAATCATTGTCAGAAGGATTGTGAAAAGAAAAACAAGTTGATAAAATTGATTGAGCTATGAATTATTCCAACCAACCATCCTGGAGAGCAATTTGCAATAGAAGTGATAAAAATATCCATTTTCTTTGACCAATCAAAGAACACACTGTCATGCATATACATACAAGAAGGCAGAAATGTAGAAAAGAAATACACATACTCTAAAATAGTCATAGTGATGAGGTAATAGGGAACCTCAAAAATGATGAGGTAACTTGAACCAAATCATAAGGTAAATACCTAAAAATGAGGTATATACCTCAATAGGATTAAGTGAGGTCTAGTGGCAGGATTCCGGGTACAGGAAGTCACATGGAGCTCCCCTGCAACCCTCTTAGGATTCGGCGCAAGGATACAAAGTTAAATCAGGTCTAGTGGCGGGGAGAGTCCCCTGTAAATGAATTTACAGGCCGAAAACCTAGATGGGTAAAAGATGTTTATTGCCAGGTTTGGAAGCAAGGTTAAGGACTGGTTAATAAAAGGCATTAGAGAGAGGAAGATATACGCTGAAAGCAGCGGGGACAGAAATCTCTGATGCAAGCATCTTAGCTGGCATCTTTCAAATCTCTGAACCCAAGATGATTCTAGCTTTGCTCTTTTTTACTGCTTGAAAAAGTAATGGGCGGAGCTCAGGTTAATTCCTTGAAGGCCAGATTTTTGGCGGGCTTTATCCAAGCCAGCTCAGATCCAGTGGGGGACTGGGTATAGCCCAAACTAGTTCTGACCAGATCTTGTATCAAAGTGGGCTGAAAACCCAAACCAATTGGGGGTTGGGTACAGCCCAAACTGGATCAGATACAGATCTTTTCCCTTAGGAATATCTTGTCCCAAAGGTAGATCAGACAAGGAATCTTAAAGGGGCTACGGCTGCTACAATAGCAACACTTTTTTGTAGTGACAAAGACCTGGGGACAAAGTTGATGCTTGTCAACTGGGAAAAGACTAAATAAACTGTGCAACATGCATATAAATGCAAGGTAAGAAATAATGCATACAAAGAATTCAAAGAAGCATGGAAAGACTTAAAGGAACCGATTCTGAATAAAATAATCAGATGCTGGTAAATAATATGCACAATGATGTAAATGGAAAGACTAACAATAGCAAAAACAAAACAGGAAAACTGTGGACATTGTACAATTATAATAATCAAACCTGGCCCTGGAGAAGATATAAGAAAATATATTTCCATCTTTTCTTTGCAGAAGTAGAGGCCTATGAGTGTAGAATATTACATATGATGTTGGTTGGCTTTGCTGTGCTAATTTTTCCTCTTTTTAAAAAATGTTACAAGGAATATATTCCTGGATATAGATTGGAAAGAGATAGGTGAGAGTTATATTCTAAAATGAAGTTAATGTAAGATATTAATATATAAATAATATAATAAATAAGGTATATTATTATAATTATATATAATAAAATATTAAACATTTCTTTTTTTTTTTTTTAATTTTATTTTATAATTATAACATTTTTTGACAGTACATATGCATGGGTAATTTTTTACAACATTATCCCTTGCACTTACTTCTATTCAGATTTTTTCCCTTCCTCCCCCAAACCCCTCCCCCAGATGGCAAGCAGTCTTATATATGTTAAATATATTACAGTATAATTTAGATACAATATATGTGTGTAGAACCGAATTTTTTGTTGCACAGGAAGAATTGGATTCAGAAGGTAAAAATAACAGTTTACATTCATTTCCCATTGTTCCTTTTCTGGATGTAGCTGGTTCTTTCCATCATTAATCAATTGGAATTGGATTAGCTCTTCTCTATGTTGAAGAAATCCACTTCCATCCGCATACATCCTCGTACAGTATCATTGTTGAAGTGTATAATGATCTTCTGGTTCTGCTCGTTTCACTCAGCATCAGTTGATGTAAGTCTCTCCAAGCCTCTCTATATTTCTCCTGTTGGTCATTTCTTATAGAACAATAATATTCCATAACATTCATATACCATAGTTTACCCAACCATTCTCCAATTGATGGACATCCATTCATCTTCCAGCTTCTAGCCACTATGAAAAGGGCTGCCACAAACATTTTGGCACATACAGGACCCTTTCCCTTCTCTAGTAGTTCCTTGGGGTATAAGCCCAGTAGTAGTATGGCTGGGTCAAAGGGTATGCACATTTTGATAACTTTTTGGGCATAATTCCAGATTGCTTTCCAGAATGGTTGGATTCTTTCACAACTCCACCAACAATGCATCAGTGTCCCAGTTTTCCACAGCCCCTCCAACATTCATCGTTATTTGTTCCTGTCATCTTAGCCAATCTGACAGGTGTGTAATGATACCTCAGAGTTGTCTTAATTTGCATTTCTCTGATCAATAGTGATTTGGAACACTCTTTCATATGAGTGGAAATAGTTTTAATTTCATCATCTGAAAATTGTCTGTTCATATCCTTTGACCATTTATCAATTGGAGAATGGCTTGATTTCTTATAGATTAAAGTCAATTCTCTGTATATTTTGGAGATGAGGCCTTTATCAGAACCTTTAACTGTAAAAATTTTTTCCCAATTTGTTACTTCCCTTCTAATCTTGTTTGCATTAGTTTTGTTTGTGCAGAAACTTTTTAATTTGGTGTAATCAAAATGTTCTATTTTGTGATCAATAATGGTCTCTAGTTCTCCCTTGGACACAAACTCCTTCCTCCTCCACAAGTCTGAGAGGTAAACCATCCCATGTTCCTCCAATTTATTTATGATTTCGTTCTTTATGCCTAAATCTTGGACCCATTTTGATCTAATCTTAGTATGTGGTGTTAAATGTGGGTCCATGCCTAGTTTCTGCCATACTAATTTCCAGTTTTCCCAGCAGTTTTTGTCAAATAGTGAATTCTTATCCCAAAATTTGGGATCTTTGGGTTTGTCAAAGATTAGATTGCTATTTTTATTCACTATCTTGTCCTGTGAACCTAACCTATGCCACTGATCAACTAGTCTATTTCTTAGCCAATACCAAATGGTTTTGGTGACTGTTGCTTTATAATATAGCTTTAAATCAGGTACACTTAGACCACCTTCCTCTGACTTTTTTTTCATTAGTTCCCTTGCAATTCTCGACCTTTTATTCTTCCATATGAATTTTGTTGTTATTTTTTCTAGGTCATTAAAATAGTTTCTTGGGAGTCTGATTGGTATAGCACTAAATAAATAGATTAGTTTGGGGAGTATTGTCATCTTTATTATATTCGCTCGGCCTATCCAAGAGCACTGAATGTCTTTCCAATTATTTAAATCTGACTTTATTTTTGTGGCAAGTGTTTTGTAATTTTGCTCATATAATTCCTGACTCTCCTTTGGTAGATATATTCCCAAATATTTGATACTATCGACTGTTATTTTGAATGGAATTTCTCTTTGTATCTCTTGCTGTTGGATTGTGTTGGTAATGTATAAAAATCCTGAGGATTTATGTGGATTTATTTTGTATCCTGCGACTTTGCTAAAATTCTGAATTATTTCTAATAGCTTTTTAGCAGAGTCTTTGGGGTTCTCTAAGTATACCATCATGTCATCAAAGTATTAAACATTTCAAAAATAATTTAAAAAATAAAGTCTTGTCATTGTAATTTCCTTTTTCAACAGTTATTAGACTGATAGATTCAAACTGCCAGAGATATGATACACATGATTTAGGAAGACATTTGGTGATGTATCTTGTGACATTATTGTCAACAAGATGAAAAAAATGTGAGTACTATAACAGTACAGTTGGAAAAAGAATTGGTTGAATGACTAGACTCAGAAAGTGGTGTTTAATAGATGCCTATCAGTCTAAGGTGTAGTATCTAATAGAATATCACAAGAATCTGTTCGTGGCCCCTTTTCGAATCAATACATTTATCAATCAATTGTAAAAAGACAGCACACCCATCAAATCTGCAGATGATATAAAGCTAGTATTTGGATTAACTGTTCTTTTCAATGTTTGTTAGAATTTGCTCGGGAATCCATTTGACCCTGGGGATTTTTTCTTAGGGAGTTTTTTTAATAGCTCATTCAATTTCTTTTTCTAAGTGGGGTTCTTTTAAGTATTCTACTTCCTCTCCTATTACTCTGGGCAATTACTATTTTTGTAAATAGTCATCAATTTCCCTTAGATTGTCAAATTTATTGGCATATGACTGGACAGAATAAATTCTATAACAGTTGTTTTGGTTTCCTCTTTATTGGTTGGTGAATTCACCACTTTTATTTTAAATACTGGTAATTTTCTTTCCTTTGAAAAATCAAATTAATTAATGGTTTATTTTATTGGTCTTTACTTCATAAAACCTTCTAGTTTTAATTATTAGCCCGATGGTTTTCATTAATCTTTAATATTTTAGAATTTCCAATTTAGTGTCTAATTGGAGATTCTAAATTTGTTCTCTTTGTAGGATTTTTTTTTTTAGTTGTATACTCAATTCACTGATCTCCTCTTTCTCTTATGTCTATATATATGGGAGACATATATAAAGACATAAATATTACCTTAAATACTACTTTGCATCCCACAAATTTTGGTGGTTTCATTGTCATTTTTAAAAATAAAATTGTTTCTATAACTTGCTCTTTGGACCACTTATTCTTTAGGATTAAATTATTTAGTTTCCAATTAATTTTAATCTCTCTACTGCTATTTATTAAATATAATTTTTATTATATTATGATCCCAAAAGGATGCATTTAATATTTCTGCTTTTCTGTATTTAAGATTTTTATGCCCTAATGCATGGTGAATTTTTAAGGTGTCATAAACCTCTGAGAAAAAAATAGATTTCTATTTCTATTCAACTTCCTTCAATTATCTATCACATCTAACTTTTCCAAAATTCTATTTATTTCCCCAACTTCTATTTTGTTTATTTATTGGCTGGATTTATCTAGTTCTAAAAGGACAAAATAAAAGTCCCCTCTAGTATAGTTTTACTGTTTTTCTCTCATAACTCATTTAATTCCTCCTTAAAATGTAGACGCTATACCATTTGCTGAATGTTTAATATTACTTCACTGTCTATGGCCTAATCTTTTAGCAAGATAATTTCCTTTCTTGTCTTTTAATTAGATCTATATTTGCTTTTGTTTTGTCTGAATCATGATTACTATTGTTTTCATTTTGTTTTTTTACTTCAACTAAAGCATAATAAATTGTGTTCCTGCTCCTTATCGCTGCTTCAAATGTGTTTCTTGTAAACAACATATTGAAGGGATCTGGTTTTTAATCTATTTTATTGTTCGTTTGTTTTATGGGCAAGTTCATCCCGTTCACATTTAGTTACAAAAACTGTATTTCTCTTCATCCTATTTTCACCTTTGCTATCCTCCTCTCTTTTTTCATCCAGTCTTTTCTCACAAGTATTTTACTTCTGATCACCACCTCCCCCAATCTGCTATTCCTTTTACCAGACCCTCCCACTTTTTTCTTATCCTTGTCCTTTTTATTTCTCCAGAGAGTAAGGTAAGATTCCTATAATCAGTTAAGTATATTATTTCCTTTTTGAGTCAATTCTATTGACAGTAAGGTTTGAATGTTGTTTACCACCCACCCTATTTCCCCTACACATAACAACTTTCATGCTTTTTATGCACTGATTCTCTCCCTTTGCTATTCTTCCAGAGTAATCTTTCTCATCACTTAATATTGTTTTTTGTTTTTTTTGGATATCAACATATCAGTCAACTCACACACATACCCTCTATGTATACTCTTGATTGCACTAATAGTGATAAAGTTCTTAGGAGTTATAAATATCTTGCCATATAGAAATACAAACAATTTAATCCTATTGAATCTCTTATGTTTCCTCTTTCCTTTTGTGCTTCTTTTGAATCTTGCATTTGAAGATCAATTTTTTATTCAGCTCTGGTATTTTAATTATGAATGCTTCAAAGTATGAACAACTGTAAATGATACACTATTCTCAGCAATAATCCAAACCAATTCCAAAGAATTCATGATGAAAAATGTTTTCTGCCTCCAGAGAAGATGGATTGATGGAATCTGGAGATGGAAGCATACCATTTTTTATTTTGTTCAAATTTTTCCCTCCAGAAAATGACAAATATGGAAATGTTTTACATGACTATACATATATAACCTGATACAGGTTGAATTGAATTTGATACACATTATACATGTATTAGATTGCTTATCATCTCAGGGAAGGGAAAGAAGGGAAAAGGGAGAAAATTTGGAATTCAAAAATCTTTTTAAGAATCTTAAAAAAAAATTTAAATTGAAAACAACAAAGCAATAACCAAAAAAGTACAAACAAAAATAACTCTCCCTTCCCCCCCAAAAAATACAAAGGCATGCAATAGCAAGACAGAACCAGGAAAAATGGATGATAACTAAGAAAAGCATTGGTTGGATGAGATAGGGTTTTTAGGATTGTGCTAAGTAACAAAAGAGGCAGAATCAAGACTTCCTAGGTGGAGAATTTTAACAGTCCCTATTGTTCATCTGAATTTACTGGCAAAGCATTAATAAGCCCAGATGGCCAAGGCATGAAATATCTTCAATTATTCACATAGTCATTTACTCCAATATATTTAAAGGATCAGTAATTTTATAGGTGTCAATCATTTCTGATGTATTTTAGTATATATAACTTAAGTTAGTGGTCTTTAAGTGTAGTTATGGACAAAACATTCATCACCTGGTGGCCAACTCTTGCAGACAAAGATTGTCAGACTTTCCAACAATATGTATAATAGTCTATATTTATCGTTTGGCATCACTTACCTGCATTCACAGCTTTTCCATTTTGGTAGAAAAGTCTATGCTCTCCTCACAGTGGGAGGAATGAAAACATAACAGAAAATGCATTGGTTATAAAGATAGAAAACCTAGGTTCAAATCTCTCCTTTGGTTATGAATTTGTATAAGTCACAACTTGCCAAGGCATCAATCAAATGGGATGAACTTGACATCTTCTTAGATTTCAAGGTCTGTGATGAGAATATAGGGTCACTTTGAAACAGCATGACATTAGGGTAATTGAAAAATAGGAACAGATTTCAGGAAGTAAGATTATACTTTCTCTTCCTCTAACTGGGCAGAAGTTAACTAAAAAAAAGCCATTTTGGCAGTTTTGTTTCTTTCCTTGTTATGAGGGGACCTTCCCCCATCTCTTTAAGTAGGGTTTGTTGGTCCAACTGCATGTTAGTTAGTAAAAGACGGGTTTAATATATTCAACTCTAGACATTACTATTCTTAAATAAGAGCTAACTTCTTTATGGATGGATCAATTTCTTAGATCCATTTTATTTTTTATTGATTTCCCTCAAAGCTCTCATGCTAAAACCTTTCTGAGGATGTAGATTTTAGTTATATGGATTATATATTATCTTTGAGTGAAATGGAATGCCTTCAGTTTTATTTATGATTACTAGGTAAACTATGCCATCTAGTGGGGACTAAAACTAGGAGCTACATGCTTGATATTAAAATTTCAAGTCATCTCTAAATTGTAAAGGCTCAATAGTGGGTCAAATATAATCTTCAGAATTCATAAAATAATAATGATTTCTGCTAAATATAACAGTAATTCCTCTACTCACAACCTCATTTAGTGTTTAGAAGCAACTACATAGTTACACTGGGGCTGGAATCAGAAAGACCCAAGTTCAAATCTATTCTCATATATTGTGTAACCCTTGAGCAAAGCACTTAACTTCTATTTAAACCTCAACTATAAAATGGGAATAACAGCACCAGTCTTCCAATGTTGTGAAGATTAACTAAGATAAAATTTGTAAAGTGCTTAGTATAGTATCTGGCAAACAAAACAGTATATGCTATATGAATTGCAGCTATTATATCACGATAATGATAATGATTCATATTATTTTGAATTTACTTTAAAGGTGATGTATAATGTAGAGAGAGCTAATATGAAGGCCAGGAAGACCAAGATTCACATCCTGCCTTTGAGATACTAGCTGTGTGAGGAAAAAATTATATAACTTCATAGTTCTCTATAATAATCTCTAAAATTCCAAGTTGCAGAAAAGTTTCCTCACCTGGGAATTCCTTATACCAGTGGTTCTCAAGGTATGGTCCCTGAGAAACTTTCAAGAAGACTGGAAGGACAAAATTATTTTCAACATAATGCTGAGATATTTTAATTTCTAACATAGTATATGTCAATGGATATAATCTACATAAGCAAAAGTTCTCTCAGGGAAAGAGAGAGGTCCTCAACAATAATTTTTAAGAATGTAAAGAGGGACATCTTAAGACCAAAAAGTGTGAGAACCATTGCTCTATACCAATAGTCACAGGTCCAGTCCCTCTCCCTAATTAACAATCTCCAATGGTTTTTCAAAATGCAGAAATGGCCTTCAATTAAGACCAAATGAAAAGGATCCATCAAGATTTCTATAACAAATCCATGTCTTAATCACTCAGTTAAAAGGGAGCTACCACATTACATATGAGCTAAGAAAAAACCCTAATGGCTTTCTTGTGGTTGGAAACAAAGCAGAAAAATTAGAAGGGCCCAGGAAGACAGCAGCAAAGAAGAGGGAAAAGGCACATCTGGATTGTAAAAGAGAAGCATGGAGTTTTGAAAAGTACAGTGGTTTTCTGCCAAAATCATCTGTTATGCTAGGCAGATGAGACAAATGTCATGCTCCTGCTTCTGTTGGAATTTTCCCTCTTTTCCATTTATTTTTCTGAAGAAACAATCATTGCAGAAACATCTGAGGGCAAAGCAGAAAACTCCAAGAAGCAATTTTATGGAAACACAAATTATAGTTCATTTTTGCAATTTTGCTGATTCTCACCTCTCTGATACTTGTGCACTTCCACTGAATTTCAAGTTGTTTTATTTACACATATCTCTATATACATGCAAATGCCCTATTAGGCTTGAATCTGTGCTTCTGTTGGTATGGTCATTATGTAGAGCAAGTTAACATCTCAGAGCATCACTATTAATGTGCTCTGAGCCCGAATGACCCCTCAGACACTTACTGTGTTACCCTGGGCAAGTTTCCCTTTCAAGAGGACATCTTTCAACCTCAGTTACCTCATCTACAAAATATGAATAATAAAAACATCTGCTGCAAAAGGGATAATAACATTTACCTCATAGGATCAAATGAGATCTATTTAAAAGCACTTTGTAAACCTTAAGGGACAGTATAATTACTGGCCATTTTCATTATAAGGAACTTTGACAGGAGGGGAAGGAGAAACTTGCTCATAGTAACAGCTAGTATGTGTCATAGGCAGAACTGGAACTCAGGATTTTATCTGCTCAAGTTCAGGTTTTTATCCATTATATCATGCCACTTTTTATATATAATCCATATAAAATTATCAATGAAAGTATGTATTTTAATATATTTTATATTATTATATATTATCTTAACTAGATACAGAAAAGTTGCCAAAATTTATTGTAGTAGGGAAAAGTTATAATCTTTTTTAAAAAGGGTAGCTTATTTACATTAAAACTATTATCCAAAAACTTCTTAAATGAACCATAAAGGTTACAATCAATAACCATAGAGTTCATGCACAGAAACTGTTCTTACAGACCTTAGTATGGAAATACTGTATCATTAAGAAGTTAGCATAAAGGGAAATATTTTATAAAACAAGCCAAGTTAAGCTAGTTTCTTTGCACACAGATTTTTATTAAACAAGGCTGGTAATGGAACATCTTTTTTGTTTAATGAATAAACATAAGTCCCTTTATTACAGAAATTGTATTCATTGGTGAGTATGGTCACATCTATAGGTTAAATCTTTTAAAATTAGAATCAATAATTAGTATAGAATTTATTATCTCTTCATTACATTGTGAAGTGTCTTGTGTAGTCATATTCTATTGTTGGAATGACAGCTTGTACAAATTTCAGGAAAATGAGAAGATACCTAATGAAATTCAGCTAAGGAAAATAAGTTTTATAAATAGGTGATGTTTTTATAAGGCAACAATACCAATGCATTTAACAAGAAGTACCATATTATAAGGAAAACACTAAAAAGTAAATATTTTGACAAGTATCAAATCACAATGCATTATATTTTATTATTTATATATCTATCTCAAATCAAGGGCTCTATTACTTTTAACATCTATGACTACTTAATCTCATTCAGTATCTTTAAAGCTTCTCATTTTTAAATCTGAAAGCAAGAACAAGCGTGAATTATTCCTTAAAAAAGAAAGAAAAAAAAGAATTTGATCACTTAACTTTTCAAAAAACTAAAGGATAGCCTTAATATCTAAGATGGAAGGATCACAGAAAAGGAAAATAAGAATTAGAAAATAAGAGATGCTGGAGGATATGTGAAAAGCAACCAAAAAGTTAAAGAGAACTAAAATGAGTGGCTTCAATGAAATCTAGCAGCCAAAATGCAAACTCAAAACAAATCAAACTTACTGACATTCTATGGTATGAGCAGTTTTATATAAAACCCCAGGTGTGATCAATATCAGTTCAATAAGAGGTTTTTCTGGAGGATCTACAATAGCCAGATCCAGGAGATCTTCTACTCAAGTTCATTGGGACATGAACTGACTTACTGAGAGCTCAACAATAGTATGACAAACCAAACAAACTCTAGGTGACATAGAGGTGGACACCAGAAAAGGCTAGCACTATAAGCTAATATATAAGCTAATAATAATATATAGCTAGCATTATAAGGCTAGCACCTAAGAAATGTTGTATACTACCTTTGAAGTTTCTATATGAGGTCCCAAAATAAAATGTGCAGTGAATAATAATAACCATAAATGAATTAATGTTTTGGCACCTTTCACTCAATAGCTTTGGTGCAATTTGCACTCTCTATTCTCATTTTCAATCCCCTTTTATCCTGCAAAAACTAATAGAACTAATAAAGCATAGTTATATAAGCCAATGTACTAATTTGGAGGTATGATTGATGGAAAAGAAGAAAAAATACTTTATGTTATCTTTTTTAAACATGCAGATAGTATTATGGATCCACCAAATCATCACCCTCTGCCCTCTTTTTTTTTTCCCGTATGAGAAGAGTTTGGAGATATTCATTTATTCAATCCTTTTGAACAAAAACACATATCTAAGTTTAAAGGATCAGACCATGACCATGAAACAAAGCAATGTTTCAAAATAAATTCTAAGACTTTTCATTAAGTCTTCATGATGTAAGAGGAAATTTCTAAGACAATAGGAACTTGGCAATTTCAAAGTTATGATGGCATATGCAAAAAGAAAAAATTCTGTAAGAACTACAAGTAATTTGTCAAAACATAAACACTTCTACTAGCCAAGGATACATATGAACACCAAGTTCTCCTCCACCTTCTGCAACTGTCTCAATGATTTTTTTCATCACCTCAGCATGTCTGAAAAAAACAAACAAAAATAATAGAAGGCAATCATATCAAAGTGAAAAATGGCATTTTCTCAAAGGCATAAGGAAGAAATGTGTTTTTTTCTTTTAACATAACGATTCAGAAATACCAAGTCATTCACTTAGTTTGCTTTGAGAGATAAAGTGGTATAAAAAAGCAGAGAGGAACCAGAAAGGGTGAACACTCCAAAAGAAAGTGGTGCTTCTTAAGGAAAGAGTTTAACGAGTGAGTTTGTCTGCTATCTCAGAACTGTCAAGTTCAAGCTATCTGTTGAGACACTATAGCTTGTAAAAGTAAAGATGGTGTCATATTGAAAAAAAAAATTTAATAAAACTGTATAATGGCCAAGAATAGTCAGATCAAGTGGGTCAAAGAGACTTAAAAAAAAAAAGGCAGCGTAGACTTTTTTTTTTGAGGCTGGGGTTAAGTGACTTGCCCAGGGTCACACAGCTAGGATGTGTTAAGTGTCTGAGACCAAATTTGAACTCAGGTCCTCCTGAATTCAAGGCTGGTGCTCTATCCACTGCACCACCTAGCTGCCTCCCAGTGTAGACTTTTAATCTCCTAAGTTTGTTGTGTTGCTTGGAGTTTGATGTTATTTTTTTTGGTACTCTGTTCCATAGGCTATCATACAACTCTTATTTAAAATTAACTCTATTTTTGTGATAAAGATTTATCCTGTTTTCCTATCCATAGCTGAACCAATATCAACTGGTGAGAATTAAAAGCACCTAATATAGTGCCTAGGACATAGTAGGTCTTTCATAAATATTTATTGATTGATGGATAAAAAGGATATACTCAAACATCAAATCAAGAGAAATCTCTTAGAAAATTTACTTTTAGATAATTCAGGGCCAAGGAGAGTTCTAAGTAGCTAACATTAAAGAATTAGCAATTTTCTACTCCTCTCTTGTTGTTCATGACTTATCAACAGTGAGTTAATACTTCATTTGAATACAAAAGTAATGGTAAATGAGGAAAAATGGAAAAATTTATTACAAGAAAAACTTCTGAATAAATTAAAGAACTTTATTCCATTACAACTATGCATGATTTACTTGAATAAATTTCTGTAATTTGCATTTAGGTATATGTTTTTTTAAAGGAAGACTTGTAGGAATTATTGAAAATAGCTAATGGCAGTTTTCTATTAGAAGTGACAAGAGAAGAGATCAGAAGCATCCTTCTCTGGTTATTTTAGTTTTTGAAGACTGTCTTGGATAGAATAATTATATGGCTACAACAACACTTTTTTTTTTAAGTTTCTGATTAAGAACTTTTAATATTATACACCATTATTAAATGAAAAGAATCCATTCTGGGCTAATAAGGCTCTAAGAAACTAAAAACAATTCTGTACAGAGCTTCAAATTTCTAGAATTTGAATTAAATAAAATGTATTTATATGCAAAAAATTAGTCGTATAAAATTTATAAGCAATTAGATATATATGTACTTATCTAAAAAAGCATGCACCCACCCCATACACAATTCTGATTGTTATGTTGCTGATGTTTACATAATGTTTCAATTTATGAAAGCAAAACTTTCAGTTTATGAAGCATACTCAGTATCCTAAATTTAGCAAAAAAAAAAAAAAAAAAAAGAAAATGCTTAAATCATATCTACCATTTGTTTTCCTTATTTATGCCTTGTTCTTGCTTCTGTATCCTTCTACTTTGAGGCAGAAATTAGTATTTGTTCATTATATATTATTTTAATCAAAATACTTTTATATGACAGGAATGGCTCTTAGAGCATTGCTTTTTTCCTCCACATATTCAGACCTGAATTAAGTTAAACCACTGACTCTGTAATATGCTAAACCAAGATGTAAAAATAAAAAATAAAAAACCAGGAGTGCCTCCGATACTTTAGCCTTCTATACCCTCCCTATAGGTACAATATGTAAATATAAGTGCAATATAGAAAAGGAAATGTTTTTCACTCATGTCAAAACTGATTTAATTTTACACCTACATCAGATCTTCCAGATCCTCAATGTTACAAATAGTTCTAAAACATCTTTAGGAGATTATTAACTAGGAGCTTTTGGCTAAGGAACCTAAAGTTAGAGAAAAGGGGGTTGACTGGTAACAATTAACTCTGAGACCAGTCTGTTTTCTTCATGTATGCCAATTTAACAAGTAACTAATAAAACATTAAAACTTTATGTAATTACTTTTATAGGCTTATACTAGAACAATCTAGATTGTTCCAAAATAATCTGCTAAAAACAGTCATAAAATCTGAAAGTTCTTTTATATTCTTGAGAGTTACATGGTTGCTATGAAGTCCACAATTCCAGAGCCTAGTGACACACTTGAGAGCTAAGACACATGTACAAAATAAAGGAAAAAATGCGTAAATGTCTATTCATTTCAGTCATGTCTGACTCCTTATAACCCCATTTGGGGTTTTCTTGGCAAACTGAAGTTATTTGTCATTTCCTTCTCCAGCTCATTTTACAAATGATGAAATTGAGGGCAAACAGTGACTTGCCCAGTGCCAGACAACTAGTGTCTGAGACTGGATTTGAACTCTGTTCTTACTGATTCCAGGGCCAGCATTCTTTCTCCTGTACTACCTAGCTGCTGTAAAATATGTAAAAACAAAACGATCAATAATATTAATAAAATAAGCACAAAATATATTTTTTTTACTTTCCTCTATGCTTAGCAGATTAATCAAATGATAATTTTTGAGGAAAGAAATAAAACCTCATTTGTCTAAAAAGTCTAGGTTTCTGCATCTGTGTAACAAAAAAGTTCCCAAGACATTCATCTGTGTATTATAAGACTTACAAAAGAAATCAAACATACCTGCATGGGTGAACTGAACACATGGGAGGAGGTGGAAGATGAGGGTGATTTTCGATGGTTACTGTTTTCTTAACATGATCTTGACTGATGTCTTCATACATATGTTCTACTGTTAAAGGCTGTCGTTGCTGAAGGCCCAGAGAATGTTTTGAAATTGCTTAGTATCTTTAAAAGACTGGTATTTTTGAGAGGCTTAAAACTTCCTCAAATATTCTACATTTTTCATTTCCCCTTCTTTAATCTCCAGATCCTGCTTTTGAAAAATCTGATTCATCAATGGTGACAGAAAATTTTAGAGCCAAGGAGAGGGTCTACAAAGGGTACCTTTGTGAAACATAATACCTCAAAGATACAGGAGGCACAATGATAAAACATAATCATTCCTTACCTCCAATTTGCTTTGACACACCACTTTCTTTTTGCTATTTCTTTGAGGATATGTTGTGTTTTCTTTTATGTCAACAAGTAAGACAAATATTTAAAAGGCTTGGGCAAAAAAAAAAAAAAAAATACAGCCATATGATCTTATAGAAAGGTACTACAACAGACTGGGAAGACCCAGATATTACTCCTGGCTCTGTTAGGTTCTGGGGAAGTGAATGTGGGTAAGTTCTCTCAGTTCTCTGGGCTACAGGTTCCTTATCTGTAAAATCTGGGGGAAAATAACACTTATATTAACTCACACAGATATTGTAAGGAAAGTACTTTCAAAATTACAAGGTGCTTTATATAAAGTTCCATATTATTAAAAGTAACAAATCTAGGGGAAAAACTAAGTTTGATTCTCTTAATTTTGGAGGTAAAAATTCAAACATAAAACTGTAGGTGGAACCAAAGAGACTAATGGTAATAAAGTAATGATCAATATGTGCTTAAAACATTATTAACATAGTCCTAATTTACAATTCCTTCAAAATACAAATTCAAGTTCAAAAGTATTAGGTATAAAACCAAACCAACCTCATAAAGTCACAAATATTAGGCACATGAGAACAAAAACCAAATCTATCAATGCATATTATTTTCATTAAAAATTATTTCCTTATAGGTTTACCTCATCATAACCAAATAACCAGAGTCTTGGAGTCTGATAATATTTGTCATATGTAATATAAAGATCATAAGTTCTGGTTTGCAAAATAGCATCTTCACTTCCAGCATCATTTTTAGCTTTGTTAACTTCTACTATTTTCCTTGTATCCAGAGTAGCCTGAGGTATAATGCCCCCCCAAAAAAAAAGAAAAAAGAAGAAAAAATTAATAACAAATGAGATAACATGCTTTGAAAACCTTAAGACATTATATAAAGTTAGCCATTTATGATAAATCCTACAAACTATTTCTCTTACCCTATTTCTTTTACATTTAACTCATTTTCCCAAGAGAAATAATTTAAGTCAAAATTAAAACTTTTCATTAGAAACTTTAAACAAGAATGTGAATTATTTCTTTGGAAGACTAACTGAACTACTAAAAAATAACAATTGAGAAGCCCATTTACAAACCTCATCTGTCTCCAAGAGTCCACTTTCTTCATATTCTGTGATAGGAAAAGCAAAATACAATTAATGAAAATAAGAATTAAAAATTTATAAGACATCACCATTTCAGTGTGTCTAAACCTCTGCCCACCCCCCCCAAAAAAAACCCACCTTGTTTTAAAAAATGACAGTAAGAAAATATTTCTCCTTAAGTTCCACTCCAATGCCTCATTGTAATGTGAAATTAACCTGGCCCCTTATAAAGTTGTCTTGTAAAGTACAAAATGACATTCTATGTATCAAGCTATAAAAGCTCAAGCTTAGAAGCTCTGAGGAGAATGTTTTGTTTTCTAAGAATGACTGGCTCATTTGAAGACTCATTCACCAAAATGTTGGCCATAAGATACTGATATTTTTTAGAGCCCAGCAACTCACAAACTACTAAAATAAAGATCACTGCAAAATGCATTAGTGAAGGAATTCAATACAATTATGGACTTTCAAAATGCTTATGTAAATAACCAGAAAGGGGAATTGACAACATGGCACACTTAGACAAATTTCATCTGCCCAGTAAAAAACTGAATTAAACATCTGGAACCTAGCATATTCTGGTATAGATCACAGCATTAAGAACAACTGGCATGACAAAGCTAGAGATACACTTTCCCCACTAATTGTTACATTTAAAATATAATGTGTAAGTTCCAGAATTACAAAACAGGAAGACATTTTTAGTCTTTGTAAACTAGGAAATTGATAGGTTATGCAAAGTTTTGCATAACTTGTAAAGAATACAACATGTGATTCTGCAATAATCATTTATTCTTATAAGGCAGTGTAAATTATTATTTATGTGACAGCAGCAATTAATTACAGGAATAGTATGTGTTTATGTGTATATATGTGTGTGTGTGTATGTGTGTGTGTGTGTGTGTGTGTGTGTGTGTGTGTGTGTGTGTGTGTGTGTGTGTATGTACATAAGAATTCCCATTTAACATAAATTTAACTTTACATAAAGAATTTTCGATGATCACTTGACTCTACACTGTGGTCTCTCTCCACTCTTGTCTCAGAGCAGTACTCTATGGTCTGCCATTCTCCACCAAAAAACAAACAAATCAACCTCCAAGTAAAAGCAGAAGAACAGAGGCATGGAGAAATGCACAGGGTGGGTGGGGAGAAAGAGAAGCTTGCCTAGAGATCTCAAGAGCCAAGAGAGAAGACTTTTGCCTGCTGCAACCACCTGCCTAAATGTCTCCTTCTCCATCTGTTTTTCCATCAACCCATGCTGGGATACATCTGTCCCCAGTCCTGAATGCTCTCTTGCCTCTGTCCTCATCCACTACTCTATTTGTCCTTGAACTGTTTGTTAGCCCTTTTATTCTATGGTTGTGCAGCCCTTTCCTGCCTCCTTCTTTCCCTTCCCCAGTCTGCAAACAAATTTACATTACATACCCTTCTATACTATATTTCAAGAATTTTTTTTGTTTTGTTTTGTTAAGGCTTATGCTACATCTACCACATATATCATCCTCAAATTAGTATTATAATGATTTCAATAAGTCCAAAGAAAAAATACCTTCCATATCTGCTGCTTCTCCCTCATCTTCTTCTTCTTCCTCATCACATAAAGCTGAGCAGTCTCGCTTTATGCTATCCTTTGAAAATCATATTTAAAGACAATTATAGTACAATTTAAAAATAAATCATTTTAAAAAAGGAAGATTGTCAATAAAAAAGATTGAGTTAATCTAGTCTCTAGTGAGAAAAAATTAAGCTATATTTTAATATACTTTATCTCAAAGTAAAATGAATATCTTGTTGTAAGCACTATAAAATGTATTTACCTGTTACATTCACCAAAATATCCTATGTCTAACTAAAGTTAAAATTATGCTTAATTGAAACATTTTAGATATTTAAAGTCATCAAATTAAATTTTCCTTAAATTAATTCTAGGGTGCAACTACTGAAGCTATATATGCTCCACATAATATCGTCATTTTTACATGACCAATATTTAGTATATCTGAATTAAGTATAATTCTAAATCTAGATTCATCAACCTTATCTTAGCTATTCTCTTTGCTATTAAAATGAGTATGCCATTTTAAATAATTATTTCAAACAAAAGTGAATCTGAAGAGATTAATTGCAAATGAGAAAATAGTTAGCAAATAATTAAAACACAGGCAGTTTTATCTCATTAGCTAGGAGCAATGTACAAACCTGAATGAAAGCAAAATAGCAAAAGAAAGTTGAAATATTCATAGCAATGGTTTGCTTATGCCTAGAAAATATATTTGCTTGTAATAAAAGATAATGAATGATAGAAGTCATTTGCCCCATGCAAAATAGAGATAGAAGCCAAGAAAGATTATCATATGAACTGCTTCTAAAGATGCAAAATCATCAGTGTAAAACTTTTAACTAGCTCTTCAATACCTCTTTAAAAAGAGGTTTGTCAATGCAAACCTCCAAGAGTTACTTATCAGTAAGCACAAAGCTTTATCTTAAAAGAAAGTTAAAGCTCCAGTACGAGGAAATTAAAAAATAAATTTGAACAAAATTTCTCCCCCAAACTAATACTTAAGAAATGATGTAAGATCAACATTAAACCAAAACAAAGACCTATTGCTAAAGTATGAGAATAAGCCATGACTTTTTTACCTAGGATAATTTAATTCAGATGTTCTTTTTATCAAGTTATCTACTCATGTTGGAATAAATGAGCAATTATTTATATTATATAAAATGTATATGTACATGTATAAATATGTACAGTAGGATGGTATTTTTTTTTAAGTTTTTTTTTACATGGCTGAAAAAAAGCAATACTAAAATATCCACACATCTAATTTAGAGGTGGCTAGTTGATATAGCATTAGATTAAGTAAAATCCTCAACATAGGATAATTATTATAAAGTAATACCTCCTTAATTTGAAGTAGCTTCTTCATAATCTAGGGTAATCTAATCTAATCTAAGCAAGTTTTTTTCAGTCTCTATGAAGAAGATGCTTGTCAATTTAATACTGCATAAAAGACTGCTGAGAGAATGCTTAAACTACTTTGAAAAATAGTGACAACTACAAATTTCAAAAGCCAATAAGCATCTATTTACACCTAGTGCTTCAGTGGCTTTACCCATGCAATCTTATTTTTAAAGCAGGAAAATCTACCAAGAACTTCCATCAGGTGGCCACATTTGTAGCTGTTTATACTTCAATACAAAGCTACATTTATCTTAAAATAATCTATAATTCAGATTGAACTTGCCAATTTTTATGAACCAATGAGGTTTTCCCACATTTAGACCATCAAAAACCTCCTAAAGAAGAGATTTAAGAAAACAAGGAGAAGAGCTTAGGAAGAGCTTATACATAAAGGAAAAAATACTAAGAAACGGTTGAATTTTTACATTAGATTAGTCCAGCATTTGAATTGGATAAATTGATGTAAAAATTTCTCTTAAAAACTAACTAAATAAATAAAATGTGATATACTTTTCAGATTAAATAAGAAATGAAACTAATACCTTGCTTTCCAGGGTAATCTCCTTAACTACTTCTGTCACTCCTGTAATACCTATAAAATTCAACAGGTCAGAATTACTAATATTAAATTAAAAATTCTTCATTATCTGGTATGAATACAGACTCTTATTTAAGGGAGCCAAAATACTTTAAAAGTACTGATGAAATTTTCCTCACAACTTTCTTAAAAATTAATGAGGCGATAACTTCATTGTACAAATATAGGCCTTGGAACCTCAATGAAATTTCATCTTACAATTAATAAAAATATGTCTATAATCCTATATTTCATGTTAGATTATTTCTCAATTAGTTTTATGTGCTAAAGTGATTTCTCCTAATATAGATATTTTTATTCCAAGATTAAAAGTCTAATATATATTCATTTGTACTTTAAATTCATTTCCAAAAGAATTTCCAATAAAATTTAAGCTATTGCTTCAGAGAATGTAAATAATCCTAGGTATGTGTAAACAGAGACACTCTACAATCTTCAGAATCTAGATATCTTGGTAAGAATATGCTAAAAATGCCAAATAGTTGGTAGTAATAAGCTACATGGCATTGCTTCTAAGTTAGAAACATCTGCCAACATTTTTGACTTTAAGATACTTTGACAAGAATGAAAAAGAAATATACATTAGGGAACCAGAATCCCAAAAGTTATTCAAAGTCAACTGCCAACTGTCAGTGCCTGTACTATTTTGATAATACTTGGATATATCAATTCCATAAATGCCTGCACTAAAATCTATGGCCACAACTCACACTACTCTAAAATAAAGATTCTTATGGTAGTAGGGCTTGTTTGGTATGTTATAACACTGATAAAATAATGAATACACATAAATTCATTACAAAATGTTTATCATAACATAAATATGAAAATATTTTATTAAGTGCTTTTCTGAAATTATGCAAGAGATAAATGTATCTTTATTCCCTTAAAAAAAAAAGAAAAACACAACGTGGTTCGATCTAAATATAATAGAAATCCTAATTCAATCAAAATTTCTTACAAGAACCATCACTGACAATGGCAAAGAAGATACACTGAAATTATTCTCACTTATAAAGTAACATTCTCAAGGATTATTAGAAAAACCACATGGCATTAAAATAATGAATTTTGAAACTTAAGGTCAAAAATATTTTCTAGAAGAATTAATGCTCCCTATACAAAAATACTTTATCAAATAAGAAATTATGTGGCCTGTTACATGCATGAACTATCTAAACAACAATCGGCTTCTGCTTGAATACATTCAGTGATGGGGCACTTGCTACTTCCTGAATAGTTATAAACTAAAACTAACTGGCTTACAAAATGAATGAACTCAAAATCTCATTAACCTTAACACAGTTCTCTCATTAAAGGAAACAGACCATAGAGAATTTTATTAATGCTTTCTCTTTGCTATAGCCTCTAGGTACAATAAAATTTTAGTTTCATAAAACACAATAGCTCAAAAGTTTGGGGAAAAGGTTAGAGAAAAGGAGTTTCAAATATCCTACTCAGTGTGAGAAAACATTTAGATATTTTAAATGTAAATATAAATGCAAATTTGGGGATTAGAGGTGCTGTTTAAGTAAGAAAACTCAATTTACCAATGACACAGAATAAATATGGGAAAGCAATCCCTTCAAATCTCCACCTCCCCAAACTACTATTTGTACCCCATTTCTGAATGTAAAGAGGATGACTGACCTAGAGAAGTACCTTCTCTTATGCAGATGGAGACATGTAGAGAGGTGCCTTCTCTAAGGCAGATGCAGAATTGAAGAAAGACGCTTTTTCTTTTATGTAGACTTGGAGATGTAAAGAGCTTCTTCTAATATGCAGAAGTATAGAAAGCTAACAAGTTACTAAGTAGGAGGATATGTTCCTAATATCACAAGTTGGAACTAAAAATATATTTTTCCATAGAAACAATGTTATAAATGGTAGCCAGATATAATTAAAATAATACTATTAGTATCATACTTTTGCAATACAATGGTTAAAACAAGCTCACACATTTATAATATTGTTTCTATGGGAAAATGGTTTTAGAGTTCCAAATAACCAACTTACAACTTGTGGAAAGAGCACTGGATTTGTAGTCAGAAGACCTGGGTCCAAGTCCTGGCTCCACCACTTAATGGCTGTGTGACCAAATGAGATAATATATGTAAAGAGCTTTGTAACATAAAAGTGCTGAATAAAAATGTAAGTTGTTATTACTATTTTTAAACTGTTTGCAAATGAACTGCTTATATTATAATGTATAGAGACACAGATCAAAGCAGGGCAATCAGTTGAGAATCCTTTTAAGATTCATTCAAACATCCATCAAGTGCCCACCATTTGCAAGGCACTGGGAATGAAACTTAAGATAAATAAGACATGATCCCTGACCTCAAGCAGCTAATACTCCAGGAAGACAATGAAGGTAGAGAAAAGGCACACACATAATAGAATTGCAGAACTGTCAATGAATAGATAATTTAGCTATTTAAAAAAATAAGGAAATAAAAATAAAAAGAGGTACAAATGCTAAAGAACAACTGGGACTACAAGTACTTTAGAAATCTAGTACTTTTCAGAGTAAAATTTTTATATTTTTTATTTTACTTGCTTAAAAAAAAAAGTTCTTTTTAGGAAAAACTAAGCCCCATGAACAATTTTTGCTTAAAAAATGTTGTAAAAGATTATGAAGTATGTTCAAATTTTATATGTGCCATTCTATTCCCATTCTTTACTTACCTGAGTTGTGATATGTATCTACCCATCCCCCATCACCATCATCTTCTTCAATTATAGCTTCCAATTCATCAGAATATTCCATTTGTTTGCACCGCTTATAGCAAGGCACTAAAGAAAATGGATAAATGAAGTTACTGACTGATCCTTTAGGGAAAAGGGAATGTTTCTTCTCAACATTAAATGTTAAATTTAAAAAAATCTTAAAATGCTCCTAAAAATGTTACTGAGTCATAATCTATACTTATTTTGCTACATAAAACTCTCTGACAGACAAAACTGCCAAGAAAAATGCCAGAAAGGCTTGGTTTTTAGTGATACCATTATCCTATCTGCTCAGACATGGAAGGCAACAGATTGAAAAAAGATGACATTGAAGAATTGGCTGACATTGCACAGTGACAGTAGCCCTGATGTTCCAAGCAGGGGAAGAGTAGTAGGCAGACATGAAGAAAGAGAAAGGCACCATCTGCCAGTCAACAGGGTGGTAGAGGTGCCTTTCAACTTGCTTACTACAGACTCAAACTAGGTTTTTAATCATTTTTCATTCATTTATTTAAAGAGTAAAAAAAAGGATAAAAACATACTTAAAACTTCTCATGTGTACTATCTAATGAATTCAGCTGTCCTACTATCTGACTTTTTAAAGTGTCATTTAACAATTCTTAATTTTGCTCTTTCTTAAAGGCTCTAAATTCTGAGTAAAGAGCATTTTACTCTGAATAAGATGCCATGAACTCGCAACAATCTTTTCAGTAATACACAAGAATCAAACTGGATAAAACTTAGATTCAACACAGATGCAACACAGATTCTGATTTTTCATGGAATAAATTAAATGAAACCGGAGGGAAAAAAAAGAGAGATGCAATTTAGAAGATCTCCTAAAGCTTCAGATAACCCATAATTATTTTTAGAGTACACATTATCATTAGTTTTCATAGCTTTTCTCAAAGGTAAGAAGGCAAGTATGATTATATTTGCCAATATATAGCACAAACTTTTTTTAGTTTCTATATTTTTGTGTAATTACATTTTTCTACTAATCCCAGATTTATAATATTTCATTAATATAAAAAAATCTAGGATCCACATGTGCAAAATGTTTGTAGCAGCACTTTTTGCAGTGGCAAGGAACTGGAAACTGAGTGGATGCCTATCAAGCAGGAGAATGACTGAATGAGTTATGATTTATGAATGTTACAGAATATTATTGTTCTAGAAGAACCGATCCATAGCATGATTTCAGAAAGGCCTAGAGAGACTTACATGAACTGATGCTAAATGAAGTGAACAGAATCAAGAGAATACTCTACAGAACAAGAAGATTATAGGATGATCAACTTTGATGGATTTGACTCTTTTCAACAATGAGATGATTCAAATCTATTCCAATATCCTTGTGATAGAGACAGCCATCTGCATTCAGAAAGAATACTGTGGGGACTGAATATGGATCACAACATAGGATTTCCCTCCCTTTTTTATGGTTGTTTGCTTCCTTTTTTTTTTTCCCTCTCATTTTTTTCCTTTTTGATCTGATTTTTCTTCTGCAGCATAATAAATGTGGAAATACGTTTAAAAGAATTACAAGTGTTCAACCTATATTGAATCATTTGCTATTTGGAGGAAGAGGGTGAGGGGGAGGAAAGGAAGAAAATCTGGAACATGAGATTTTGCAAGGGTGAATGTTTAAAACTATCTTTACATGTATTTTGAAAATAAAAAAAACTATTATTAATTTTTTTTAAAAAATCTTACCATTTTTAGTTACCAAAAACTGTTTGCCAGTTGGAAGGTATGCCTTGACTTTCAATTCTTCCCCTGAAGCCCTTAAAAAAGTAAAAAGTAGCAAAAAAAAAAAACAAAAATATATATACAAATAAATTGGAAACTATCACGTTAAAAGCTTGAAAATAAAGCACAGAGAATCCTTAAAATGTTTCCTAGGATAGTGATAGTGCCTTGCTGAACTATTATTAGTAGTACTTTTCAGAGTGTGTTTAAAGATAGACTTTAAAAGTAAGAACAAGTGATTTGCTCAAAAGTTAAAAAAAGAGACAATAACTTACACTAAGAACAATATAGCTATTTTATAAAGACTAGATATGCATTAAGACACTATAAAACAAATATTTAAGAGAGGAGAGCTCAAGTAAATATAAACTTTGATACAATAGGACAGAATAATATCAAACTACTTAACTACATTCACTCTTAGAACCAAAACATTTTATCATTCTACTGTTTCTTAATCCTATTTATTAACTTTTGAGAAAAAGACAACATAAAAGGATGTCTCATATTTAAGAACAATTATTTTAGTATATCAGGTTCAATGTCAATCATGCCAAAGTGAGAACAAATGTACTAGAAGTAGCCTATCCAAACATAAACTTAGGCTAGTATAGCATGTAGCAGCATTATTTTAGTCCTAGTATAAGCCTGATCATATGCCTATCTGAGGATGTCAAGCAGAAGTGTGGATCAAGGGTCAGGACCATGAATGAATTCAAAACAGAAACAAAACAATTCTGCCATACCAACTTTACTAAATGTATTAATTAACATTAAATGTACCAATAAAAAAGAATAAATTCCATCCATGTATTAAATATAAGCTACTAACTCTTATATTAATCAAAGAATTTAAAATTTTGATTAGGCACTGCTGAGGAAATGTAAAAGAATATTACCTTCACAATGATGAGCTTTTCTGATGAAAATTTTAGATGCAAATAAAATGATTTTTGTAAAATAAAACATTTTTGACATTTTCTGAAAGCTACTTAAGGAATTACAACATGCGTGGTAATAGGTATATAAGATAATTTTTTTTAAATTGCTGTATGCTAAATGAAATGGTTTCCAAATATGAACTCAGGTGTAAATTTAAAACATACATAAAGGCTGAAGAAAAACACTCATCAAAATGATTTGCAATGTATTCCCTAACATGCTCAAGGAGGGAAATGCCCAAGAAAGTAGTATAAACATGTGGTTAAAAGTATTAAAGGTTCTATTTTACAAATCAAAACTAAGATAAAGCAAAAACTGCTTATCCACAAGTGGTAGAGACTAGAGGTGAAATTCATCTAAAACCTTAATTTAAAACTATTTAGCTAGTTAAGCTTTTAGAGAATAGCATATAACAAAATAGAAACCATTATCCCATAAATCCATGACCAACAGGCAGGAATTTAATAAATTTCTCAATGGAAAAGATTTTTGCTAGATAAATCTAGAATGTAAAAAGTAGTACAGATGTATTTCTCCACCTTTGGGAGGCTATTTCAGTAACATGCATTTTCATGCAAAAACTAATTTATAAATGATCTTCATACATGAAAGTGGCTCTTAGGAAAACTTTTTTGGTCATTATAATTTATTACTATATATACACTTAAAATAAGACTAATTTTCTTAAAATATTCTATTATTTATATTTGTCTTTCTTGAAGTTTTATTCCAATTTAGTGAGCTCAAAACCATTGAAGTTGATAGACTCTGAGTCTATCACCAACTTTCAACATTTGCAGACCAAAGTATCCAATACATGTTTTAATGACTACTACAGAACTTTCAAAATATCAATTCCTGAAGAAGTTGTACTTTTGAACTACATTTGTCCCTATCTTGAGTCTTAAATAAACTGAGGAACACATATAACTCAAAAGCAGGTTAATTAAAGACACCGCCTAGTGAGTCTTATTTCTTGATAATTATTTTAAAATTCATTTTGGAAAGAAAAACAGTAATAATGTTTTAATAGCATTTGAGCTTTTAAAACAAGATACTCAAAAGCTAAGATGTACAGATTACTAAGGAAGAAGCTCAAAATAGGGAAAAAATTTTTTATCAAAAAAATTTATATCATTTCTGCTTTCAGAACAAAACAAAAACTAATTTTTACTTTCTTCTCTATTAACCACACTTTGAGAAACATTTCTTGATGTTATTACTTTCAGTATCAAAAGGTCCTTGGTAAATTTATCAAAACTACATAGATGTGTATTTTGAAACTGTGTCAAATGCAGCTTCATATAATTTCAAAGCACAGTTTATGTCTAAAATTTAATCTCTGAAATTTACTTACCATTGCCATGTTGGACAGTGATGGACTAAATGGTCTCCAGCTGCAACAAACTATTCAGAGTTTGGAGGAAAGATAAAAGAAAGAATAGGAAAGGAGAAAAAAGGTTGAATATCATTGGATACCAAATGGCAAGATACCAATCTGATTATCCTACGCAACCCTAGCAGCACATATAAATTCAAAATGCACTCAGGAACTAAACCTGTTCTACCAGTCTTTAGATCTATCTCTGAGGATTATTAAATTTCAAAAGTTTAAACATTGAAAAAAGCTTAAACTCAATTCAAAAGTGAAATAAACTATTTGAGTTTAAGATAATTGCCACTAGATCACAAAATAACCATCTGTGAAGATCATAATATAATAAAGTTACAACTTAAAATATTCATGAATGAATAACTATGAGAAGCAATATGGCTTAATAGATAAAGCAAACCTTAGAATCAAAAAGATCTTGTTCAAGTAAAGTACTGACAGATTATTTCCTAAGTAATTACTGTCAACTTCTCAGAACCTTAAAATTAAGACTACAAGTTACAAAGGAGCTGTCTATAGGAATCAGCAGAGAGTTTATACATTGGGAATTTCTTAAACTGATATAATCACACATAAATGTGTATTTATATATTTTGAGACAATAAAATACAAAATTCATAAACATTTATTTGAGAGTTGGGACATCAAAATTCATTTAATCCAATCTCCTATCAAATTTGGAAATCTTTTCTATTACATTTGACAGGCTCATCCATGCTCTTATTGTACAGTTTTACTTTACATTCACTATATCACAAAACCACAAAACTTCCTGGACTTGAAAAGAGTTTTCAAAATTTATTTCACTACTCCCTCTAACATGTAATATGTATTGCAGCATTTCATATTTGTCATTAGCTGAAAATTCATTAAGAGTAACTGTAGGGGGGCAGCTAGGTGGTGCAGTGGATAGAGCACCAGCTCTGAATTCAGGAGGACCCGAGTTCAAATCTGGTCTCAGACACTTAACACTTCATAGCTGTGTGACCCTGGGCAAGTCACTTAACCCCAGCCTCAAAAAAAAAAAAAAAAAAAAAAAAAAGAATAACAACTATAGGGAAAATTTTGATACTATTTACACAAGAACCAAGTTTACATACATTGTGGTATATGTTTTTCATTTCCAATATGCTCAATTTTAAGAATACATTCCAGTGTCTGAATAGTGGACACACAAAGAAGAGGCAAATGAAATAAAGATTTAAAACTTGCTATTAGAAGTTTGAAGAACTTCTAGACATTGAAGATTCTAGACAATGAATCAGAATCGTCCAAGTATAGATACTGCATAATATGCAAAGGCAAATATGTATTTTGACCTAAATGTTGGGATTTTTTTAAGTGTCATGTCTATTATTTTATTTTTCAATCTGGTCAAGAGATGAGCTTACCTTCAGGTAGACTAGAAAACATATTCTTCAGAGTAGTCTCCTAATAAATATATTTTGTAGTACAAACTAACTTAAACAAGAGATATGTACATTTTTCTAATCATTTGGGAATACTTCTCAATCATTTATTGCTAAAGAATATATTGCACTGAAAAAAAGACGTATCTTCTATAAGTTTTAAATACTGAATAAAGGAATCTATTTTATGGCAAGAATGACAGATTGATTATGGATTAATATAATATCATCAATACTTGGAGAATAACATTTTAAGAAAAGGATAGTAATAAGATTATTTTATATTCTTAAATCTGGAAGAGATCTCAGAGGTCACTTAGTCCAACACTATTCATTTACAGATGAAGAAACTGAAGGGAGGGGGTAGCAGGGAAAAATCATATAGCAAGTAGTAGTAGAAGAGACTAGAATCCAATTATCTTCTTAAAATATTAATGACAAAGTTGAGATATATATATATAAGTCCAATATATTCTATGCAGAATGTATAATGAATGTTACCCTATTTTCATTTCCACAAGTGTCTTAATGAGCTCTAAGGGAAGGTAATACCATAAAAAATTTATCAGATTTATCAGGTAATAGGGTACCTTTGCTACCTTTTTTCCTTCTTATATTGATTTGCTTCATATCTCACAGACGTTACATTTCAGTTACTGACTCAAATGCATCAATATAACTGCTAAAACTTTAGCTTTATTCAGTGATTTTTAAGCAACATATTATTACTTCATAGTACTCAAAAGAATGCAACCTTACTTTATTGATAGAAAAATATATTTAATCCTGTTTTGCTTTAAAAAATTTTTTTGTTCAAAATATTTTTAATTATAGTTCTTATCAATGTTAAGTAAAAGTATATTTTGCTAATAGGTAAGTAATAACTTCTCTCCTCTACCATAATAAACTTTACATTTTTTTTTTTTTTTTACAACATGCAATTAGATGGAAAAAGTTATAGAGATATTTTAGCCAGAGGAAGAGTAAAATAAAACAGACAATTCCTTCACATCACAATTCTGCTATTTCAGGTTTTTTTTTCATACAACTATATGAGAAAGCCACAGTATCCCCTTTATAAGCTAGGAAGTTTTAGAAACTTTATTTCTCTCTCTATTCCAGTTGCAGGCTTAATCTCACTCTATAACTGCAGTATTCTCATCCAAAAAATTATTTAACCTTTGCATAGGTAATGCTTTTTTATAAAAGAGAGCACTTTAGGAAATAAGCTTTCAATAGGTGTTTTAGTGAATGGTAGCAAGGCCACGAGCTTAGCCCTTGTTGTGAAACATCTAAAAAGGCAATGGGAAAGTCAGGCTTGAAATCTAGGATGTCTGGGATTTATTCCACCTGACAATTCATGACCAGGGGCAAGTCATTTATAATCTTTCAACCTCAGTTTCTCTAACTATTAAGATGAAGATCACACCAACAATACCTATAATATAAACTTCGGTGAGTAAACTGCTTTATTCAACTTTAAAGTACTATATAAATGAGAGATATTATTCAAACATTATTCTACTCCCTTAACTATAACTGTCTTATAATTGAACCCACAGTCATAAGAAAGACCAGATAAAACTGTGTGTACTGATTTAACAAAATCCATCTGTGCTAAAATTATTTGTAGTAATGGGGAAAAAGGAGAGGGTAGTCTATAGAAACAGTCATATAACTGTGTCATATTATTTTAGACAGTGAAACCACCAATATTTTAAAAAAAAATCTGTTCTGTTCATCACTGATGAATGGACAAATTGTGATGAGTACAATAGACAATTACTATGCTATAGGAATATGAAGCATAGGAAGAATTATATGAACTAATGTAACGTGACACAAGCACAACTGGAAAAATATATACACAGTTATAATGTAAATGAAAAAAATAGCTTGGAGTGGGGGAAACTGATCACTGATTAATTATGATTAAGTTTGGTACTGAAGAAAAAAATACAAAATGTACTTCCCTCCTTCATAAAGGTGGAAGGTTATGGTATAGAGATTGCATATATTCTCAGATTCGGTTAGTATGTTGGCTTGTTTTGCTGAACTAACTTTTACTATGCATTCCTTCTTTGTAATAAGGATGGTTTTCTTTGAGGAGGAATACATATATATTAAAATGAAGGTAATGTAAAAAAAATAAACAGAAATTTATTTTTTTTTAAATTTTTTAATCTTCCCCATCTTCTCCAAACTCAATTTATTTATAGCATGGATTTGGGCTTTCAATTCTTCAGAACAATACTCAAAATATCATTTCTAAAATACACATTTTGTATACGTATAAAAGTAAACTGTTCTAAAACTAAAATTGTTACCTTTTCTTGAAGGTCAGTCAAAAAGTTAAAAATATATCACTATTCCTTTTGGCATGTCACATTTAGAATTCTCCAGGATTGTTAATAAGCATGGTACACTATTCTAGAAAAAACAATTCTCTCACTGACTGTCATCCTTATAAGATTACCCAACACGATTTATTTTAAAACATGACAAACTAGTTTTTCCTTCAAAATAATAAAAGAATAAAGTTGATATGTGCTTATAAAATTAAGTCACAAATTTATGTAAATAGTAAATTTAGATTGAAATGGACTAAGACTTTTTCTTCCTCCAATAGACTAAAAGAGCTCCAAAGCAGTGCTAGGTAGGTACATGGGAAACATACTAAAGCACACAGGATACACGAGGGCAGCTATATAATAGGCCTCATTCTCTGTAGTGGCTTTTATAACTTATTGGTCTAATCTTTAGGATTCCAAGCATTACAATGTCAGTTTAACCAGGACAAACGGCCAGAAACTCAGGATTACACAGATTTTTGCAATGTGTTGTAGGAGGATTGATATTTCTTATAATACAGGTTCATTAAAAAAACAAACAAACAAAGAAACAAAAAAAAAACCTAATGTCATTATATAGTCTGTAACATATATAGCTCCATTTTATTTGTTAAGAATGGATACTTAAAGGGAAGATGAAGCTATTCAGTATTTTAAGTAGAAATATTCAACTGAAACATTTAGGCAGTACCTAACATTGTAGCTTGCATACAGTAGTAGCTTTAAATTTGTTGAACAGAAAGGAACATTTTAGAAAAGGTAAAATGTAAACATCATAGAGCAGTCTTTGAACAGGTAAAATTAAATCAAGCATCTGTGCCATGTAAATCTGAAAAGAGCTTGGATGATCTGATTTTTTACATCTTTTCTATGCAAAGAGGAACTACATAAAAATTTGGTAAAGTAGAAAAGGAGGAAGAATTAATCACTTCTACAGGAAGTAGTCTTGAGCTGTTCATTTTTGCAAAATCTATAATCATAGAGGAAAAGTATTAATTTTACTCCAAGCAAGCTAAGAATTCAGGATATTTTTTAATACAAGAAAAAAATACAACCATTAATTTAATACAATTAAGGTTTATATGATTCAAATCTATGTTCTAACAGATATGGAAGTTCCATCCAGCAGTACATAACTAAAGAATTTATCAAATTATCAAAATCAGAGAAAAATACTTAAAATCTTTTACAAAGAAAACAAAGAAATTAAACTTACCTCTTCTGGGGTGATCACACCTGTTTCTTTAAATTTTGATTCCTGAAATTAATCAAAAGAAAATTCACTTTGATATAGCATAAATCTAGAGCTCTTTATATATAATGAGCCTTAAAGTGCACAATTTTTACTGTACAAGCAAGTGAAATGGTGTCAAAGACATATAAAGATATTTAAAAGCACTATAAATCTAATTTCTCCTCCATTAGATTTTGAAATCTTAGAAACGGAATTTAGAAACTTCATACCACTCTTGACCTTCCTTGACATCCAAACTGTTCAGAAATAACTTTTCTGCTAATGAAGACTACACTAGTTTAATATCACAATTCTGTTTAGCCTATATCAAAATTTCTTTGATATTTAGCTGGAAGTTTAGAATACCCTGAGAAAAATTGGACCCAGCAAAGTTAAATGACAGCTATAGTTAGATAACTAATTATATAGAGTTGGGTCCAACAATCCAAATAGATGTTCTGTATCCTAATCTACTTGTTTTTTGAATTAACATGAAATTTAATATTTTAAAGATTTTTAATTTCAATTTTAAAAGTTAGAATTTCTTTCAAAAAAAAAATCAAAGTTACTTTTTATTTGTAATTCCCAACTAATTTCTACAATGGGTCTAAGGTCTTTCACCAAAAAAAAGCTTCCTCATTTATGTTTACTTCACTTATATCATATATAAGCAACTCCCAATGGACTCAACTAAGTTTTCTCACATTATATGATTCTAATGCCTTATGATATAAATCATAAAAAAAGACACACATGCGTTTTCCCCCCAACAGACTCAAACCCTAGCTGTTCTGAGCTAGAGCTGCATACTTAATACTGTTTACAGCTTGTCAGGCTTAGCTATCCATCTGTCTTAAATAAATCAAATGTTAGATATTTTCAAAAATGTTTAAATGCTAACAATAACATCTTTCTCAAAACTAAGCCTAAGTAGGTATATACAAAAAGCCATCATATGATTCTAATGGCTTATGACATAAATTTTAAAAAAGCAGGAAAGTAGTTTCATTATCTATAAATCTATTTTTTGAAAAATAAGACCATAGGACAATTTTATGATGCCTACCATGTGCATTATAATGCACTTGATCTTTTTCATGAGAAAAGCTAGCATTAATTTAAGAGGTCTAATTTTATATCTGTTTCTAAAGTCCACAAGATTATATCTGGTGCCAATTATGTTAGCCACCAATAATATCTAGCTGAGGAAAAGAAAAATGAACTTTGAAAAAGCAAATGATTCTGCTCACTTCACTTAGAATCATTTCATGTAAGTCTAATAATTTTGTTGCAAATTTAAATGTTCAGGATTCAACTTTAGTTACAATTTTATACTTCAGTCATAACATAAACCTTAAATAGATGGTACTTTTAAAAAACTTTTAGAGAAAAAAATATTTGATGTTTTAAGACAATTTATAGCCATGCTTCCCAAACCTGTATCCTGAACAATTCTGGTAGCTTAAGGTGAAATGGCAAAGACATACATTGCATAGAAAAGCTTTCCTCTCTCTCTATAAATTGTATTATATAAATGTCAAACTCCAGCAGAAAACCCCCAATGCAGCTGGAACCAGATTAAAATGCTGTGCATAAAAAGTACTTATTACAACTTTTTCGTGAGGGCCTCCCACAATACTAATTGTGTAAACCTGGGCAGCTTACCCACTAATTCCCACTTACCCACTTCCCTTACCCACTAATTCTCTAAAACTAAGTTTCACAGGAAATGCTGACACGTATTGGCAGGGGGAATTTCATGGCCAGGACAAAAATTTTTCAGCATGAAAACAGATTTAAATTTCTCTATTTTGTTCCAAAACCTCCTTGACCCTTTTTATCCGAGGAGTAATCCATACCCTTAGCCATTACATCTACATCACTCAATAACTTGAAATATGTTGATTGCACTTACAAGTAGAGTCAACAAATCTTATTCTAAACTATTCTAGACGTGATCGTTTTAATTCCTAATTTCTAAGCCATTCTATTACAGAATGTCTGTTTTAAAGTAGAAGTGGCAAAATCAGGTAAGAAAATTCCCAAGTACTGCTGGAACCTAATTAAGTGGGAAATGTTTAACAAATGTTGAACAAAATAAAAATATAATGCAACAGAGATGTTAATTTTGTGGTTTTCTAACTCCATGCGTGGCCAGCAGGGATCGGTTTTCTACTTGGATTTGACACCACTGTTAGCTATAATGTCAGTTTTTCAAGCCTGACATTTGACATAAGTGGTCGTGAAGACCTCAGGAGAGAGATGAGGTACACTTACTTTCCCAGGCACTCCGTTCCACTTTCTGACAGAACTAGTTTTCCAGAAGTTTTTCCTTACAGGATGCCACAATCTGCCCCTCTGCAACCCTCACCCCCATTTGTTCCAGGCTCTGCTGTCTGAGGACCACGTAACCCCAGAATATACTCAAGCACTAAAGTGAGTATTAGAAGACGGAACATACAGAGGCCAAGACAGGAGAAGAGAGAGAGGAAGGAGAGGGGGAGACTTGAAGCAGCAGTTCTTAAAGCCACTCTTTTAAGAGAGGGTTCCCCTAGCCCTGATTTCTCGCTGCTAAGAGTCCTCAATCAGCAGCTGCCGTGACTCGGTGGCCCCAGCTCCAGGGTCGCACACCGATTAACGCCGTCTCCACTCAGTGTCAGTGGATGCCCGGCCCCATCCCATCCCCACCAGCATCCCCGGCGGGAACGGCGGGACGGGAATCCCGGTTATCCTCCCTCAGAGCTGGGGGCGAGGCCGGTTACCTTAAGCACGGGGGTCAGGTACTCGGCCACTTCCAGCGCCTTCCCTTTCACCGTGTTAATCACGTTCTGCATCCCGGGGCCGGGGCCGGCGGCGCGGGGTACGGGCCGCGCACTGGGCTCCGGGAGCTCGGGGCGGGAGAGGGGGGGAGGGAGTAGGGATGGGACCGGAACCGAAGCGGACCTGGGTGTCCTGCCCCCCGCGGCCGCCTCACACTCCACAAGCGGCCCCCGCGGGGGATGGGCAGCCGGCTCCCGGCGCGAGAGCTCGCTATCTCAGATCGCGCCGGCCGCCAGGAGTTAAACCAAGGGAAAGTTGGGAGAAGATAAGCGGGCGAGCGCGGCGGCGCACCCCTCCCTCCAGCGCGCGCCTTCTCCTTCCTGCCTCTCTCACGCTCGCACCCCTTCCTTCCTTCCCTCTCTCGCCGTAGTTTAGAACCTCGCAGCCATTGGAGGGCTCACATGACCCCGGACTGCTCCAGCACGTGATGCGAGGAGGGAAGGGGCGGAGCCATATGGCCCTCTCTCAGCTCTCTCCTCCCATTTCACAAATATTTCCCCCCCTCCCCACACAATGCGACTGCGCAGTGGGTTTCCTTATCGGTTCATTTCCTGACCGGTAATATTCTGGTAGCAATTCTTCTGGCAGTTCAAGAAGCTGAACCTCAGGGAACAGAAACGATCTAATCTGTCCCTTTCTTCTCCCTTCTTCCCCCTCCTCATTCCCTTCTCCTTTCTCGACAATTCTCAAAATCTACGGCTGCTACATCTGCCCGTCACTCCCCAGCCTGGCGTCTACCGCCAGCCTAGGATGGAATTCCTTCTACGCAGGTGCACCCAGCACCAGGGATAGGTAACAGCGCCCCGCTCCCTGAAAGCAGCGCATGCGTAGGCAGGGTGCCCACGTAGGAAATGAGAAACTCTGAGCCATTGCGCATGTGTAAAAAGAGGTTTGTTTGTGGAGGTTTTTCCCTCCGGGTAGAGGAAAGAGACGAAAAGGGGCGTTCTTATCCACGTGATGGGGGCGGGGCTTGTTGGCCTTAGAACGTGCTAGCACGCTGGGGAGCTGTCATTTCGGGTTGGTGGAAGTGTGCTGCGGCCTTGTGTGGTGCTCCTCTCAGGAATCGCTGGTGTATGTGGGGCCAGGTAGTCTGAGGAGGATGCTCAGGCCCTTCCTCCTGACTTCAGGGCTGGTGCTAGCTGGCCCAGTGGATAGAGCACCAGCCCTGAAGTCAGGAGGACCAGTGTTCAAATCTCATCTCAGACAGTTAACACTTCCTAGCTGTGTGACCCTGGGCAAGTCACTTAAAACCCAGCCTCAGAAAAGGAAAAAAAAGAATCGATTCTTGTGTTCCCTCCATTCTCTCTCTGGGGTTTGTCTCTTTAAATATATTATGCCATACTAACAGATTTATCGAAAAATCAATTTGCTCATGCTTTTATTTAAGAGGAGAGATCAGGAGAAGGAAAGGAAGCAAACCCAGACAAACTTAGGGGTTTCTCCTTCTTATGGTGGTGGTTCTCTTTGATGGCAGAGAACAAAATTATTTCCTTTCCTAATGCCATTCTTAAAATTCAAGTGGGGACCTCAGACTACTTTTTCTTTTTTTTCTTTACTTTTTTTTTTGTTTTTTGCTGAGGTAATTGGGGTTAAGTGACTTGCCCAGGGTCACACAGGAAGCATTAAGTGTCTGAAACCAGATTTTTAAAAAAATTATTATAGCTTTTTATTGACAGAACATATGCATAGGTAATTTTTCAACAGTGACCCTTTCAAAAACTTCTGTTCCAACTTTTCCCCTCCTTCCCTCCACCTCCTCCCCTAGATGGCAGGTAGTCCCATACATGTTAAACATGTTAAAGTATATGTTAAATGCAATATATTTGTGCAGTTGTTTTGTTGCACAAGAAAAATCAGATTTAGAAAGGTAAAAATAACCTGGAAAGAAAAACAAAAATGCAAGCAAACAACAACAGAAAGAGTGCAAATGTATGGTGTGGTCTACACTCATTTCCCAGTGTTCTTTTGCTGGGTGTAGCTCGTTTTGTTCATCACTGATCAATTGAAACTGATTTGGATCCTCTCATTGCTGAAGACAGCCATTTCTTCAGAATGGATTCTCATACAGTATCATTTTTGAAATGTATAATGATCTCCTGGTTCTGCTCGTTTCACTCAGCATCAGTTGATGTAAGTCTCTCCAAGCCTCTCTGTATTCCTCCTGCTGGTCATTTCTTACAGAACAATAATATTCCATAACCTTCATATGCCATAATTTATCCAACCATTCTCCAATTGATGGACATCCATTCATCTTCCAGTTTCTAGCCACTACAAAAAGGGCTGCCACATTCTGGCACATACAGGTCCCTTTCCCTTCTTTAGTATTTCCTTGGGATATAAGCCCAGTAGTAGCACTGCTGGATCAAAGGGTATGCACAGTTTGATAACTTTTTGGGCATAGTTCCAAATTGTTCTCCAGAATGATTGGATTCTTTCACAACTCCACCAACAATGTATCAGTGTCCCAGTTTTCCCACATCCCCTCCAACATTCATCATTTGTTCCTGTCATCTTAGCCAATCTGACAGGTGTATAGTGGTATCTCAGAGTTGCCTTAATTTGCATTTCTCTAATCAGTAGTGATTTGGAACACTTTCATATGAGTAGAAATAGTTTCAATTTCATCATCCAAAAGTTGTCTGTTCATATTCTTTGATCATTTATCAATTGGAGAATGGCTTGATTTATGAGACCATATTTGAATTCAAGTCCTCTTACAATAGGGTTGGTTCTCTATCCACTACACCATTTAGCTGCCCTTCAGACTACTTTTTCCGCTAAGGCCACCCTCTGAAGGGAGGGCTGCCCAGGTGGCAGGATCACAGAAGGGAAGTTATTCTTTTACTTCAAAGGCTTGCACTGATATCTCATTAGTTTCTATCTCCTTATGCATAGTAAGTGCTTTATAATTGTTTGAATTGTGAATTGAATCGAATCATAGTTTTTAAACCCTAGGGCTCTTAGAGGTTATACTAGTACCTACCCTATAGAGCATTAGTGTCCAAATGACATCAGTGTCTTGCACTTGCTTCTTTATAAATTATATATTAGTACTATCTTGCTTGTAATTTTGTATAACATAAAACTTTCAAGTTTTTTTTAAGTTTTTGTTTTAACAAAAAAAAAATTTACATATTTGATCCTAGATTCAATAGGGAGATACTGGAACTTATTGAATAGGGGAGTAAGTGACATGGTCAGCTGACAGCTAGGAAAATCATTTTGTCAGGTGCTAGTGATAGGATACAGGAGTACACAAGCATTAATGCCAAAAATGTATTAGGGTTTTGGTATTCCTCCTGTTGAGGTTCAGAAGAAGACTCCAAATGATTGAGGTCATAGACCAGTGTTGTGAGGTGTCTCAAAAGAATTTGCAGGCTTGAATCCACCTCAGATTCAAGTCAAAGCTTATTGTAATGATAACATCCATTGAAGTGTGCTAGGTTCCAAAAATATTTACCAAAGAACCAGAAGCAAGAAGATAAATTTATAGAAAAAAAAAAAACAGATCAGGTGCTTCATGTCACTGATATGTTCATTTTATGGCTTAGAAGTAGAATTGAAGAGTAGTCTTAGAGGTGGTTTAGTATCCACTTCATTATTATCTCAGAAACTTTGTTATTACTAACCAACAGATTGTTATCTGGAAGCCAGCATTGTTTGTGGAACTACAGCACTCTAAGGCCAGGTAACCTTAGGCTTGCTGCTGTATCTCCCCTAGAAACTGCACCCTATCATTCCCTTCACTTGGGACAAAGGGACAAAGGTCACATCTTCTGGAACTGCTTCTGATTGATAAGGGGCGTTGAGTTGGCCCTGCCTAATGGGGTCCACACTGAGGAAGGAAGACACGTGACTTGAAGGTGAAGGTGGTGGCTATAGTATCCAGGGAGTGCTGAGTGTCAGAATCTGATATCAGGTGATATTCAGATTCACCCTAGTGGTTGGAATTTCATGACTTGAAGTCTGGAAGAAACAATTCTCACAAGTAGATTAGAAATGCAGGGGCCAAATATGAGCAAAAACAAAAAAAAAAAAATAGAAGTGGAGTTAGTATGAGGATTACTAGGGACAGTGACTAGTAACCCGGGCCAGAAGAAGACTTGGGGGGATAGAAGAGGCTATCATGAATATCTCACATACATATAGCTTTTCCTCAGATAAATACAAAAGAACATTTCCTCCAAATCCTTCCTTTTGTCTCCTCAAAGAAGTAGGGGCAATGGATAGAATAATGGCATTATATACACTGAAAGGAGTACTCAGGCCTATGGTGCAAGCACCATAATGTTTTAAAGGCATTAAGCACTGAGTAGAGAGCATGACAGGCAGAGTGGAGATGATCCTTAATCTTAAAGTGCCTCAACCATAAAGCTTTACTCTGTAAAGAGCTGAGCAGACCAAAATAAGGTGTGATCTCCTTTAGCAAAAACTCTGAACTTTTTCGGTTTTGCAAAGGAAGACTTTTACCCAGTTATTAAGGTATCAACAAAAACCAAAAGCAATTTGAAGCCTCTGCAAGGGGGCTTATATGTAAAATCTATCTGAGAATTCTCCCCTTAAATATGTATTCCTCTTCCAGATGGGCTTCTGAATGGGATGGGGGGGGTTAACTTGGTTATAATAGTGTCAAAACTGATCCTTCAGAACTTCAGCCTCCAGAGCACATACATGACAGGATAAAAGCATCCTTAGCTCTGTTTGACAACCAATCATGTAGTAACAATTCCATCTCATAGCCAGATTCAGAAATAATCAGGTGGGAAACAAAGAAACAGAACTGGGAAACTGAATCAAAAGGATCTGACCTTGAGAAGAGGCTAAGGTTTTCTCCCCAGCTCTTAACCACTTAAGATGTCCACCTATTACAATTCAGGAAGATATCCTTCTGAGTAACTTATGGCATTTCTCTGGTGGCTTACTGACTTAATGATCAGGCATTCAAATTCAAAACTCAAAAGAATATCAGTTACACTTCCAAGAGATTTTATCTCTAATAGCAAATTCTACTAATCACAGTTTAGGGCTAGATAACATTATTTTTAAAAGCTTATCAGGACTTACACATGCAGGAAATTTTATGATGATTCTTAGTAAACACATTTCTTGTTTAGAAACTATATATTCTAAACAGGCTCATTTCTCAGGGCTGATGATCTAGCTTACCCTGATGGTTTCAAGAAAACTGGCAAACTTACAAATTAAAGGAAGTTGACAGAGACCCTAAAGAAGGGGCTGAGCTTGCTGTTGCCTACCCCAATTATTCTTAGTGTTTTCATGGGCTGTACTGTTTGATACCTCTCCTCACTCTTCAAAGGGAGAAAAAGGTGATGCACATCCTCTCATAAGTATGAGACCTCCAAGTGGAGGTGAACTGATAAGGCTTTCATCTCATGCCTCTTATTTCACACACAGTAATTAGGTTTAACATGATGACAACTTTAAACTACCAAAAGTGAAAATACCTAATTTCCTAGATTCCATTTACACAGCATTATAAAATGGGATTAGTAAGGCTAAATAAACTTTCTACCTTCTTTTAATTGTCAAGTTTATTCTGCTCCCAAGTGGTTGCTGCTTTGGAAATTCTCAGGGAGAATTACTACTCCCTTAAATAAATTTCCTTTTTGTTTTGTTTTGTTTTGTTTTAAATTGAGATAGAACAGATTTTAAAATTGATTTAATTTTAGTTCATGAGATTCCCTAAATTCTGACTAAATGTTCCAGACAAACTGAATTGCCATTTGGTTATTTTCCAATTCTCACAAACCAGTTCTCTTTTGTGAGCCAGGAAAGAGTTAAGATGCCAGTTTTTACTGGCAGGGTCCTCAGAGCTGAGGTCCACAGGAAAAAGTCAGGCTTTTTCCCCCTTTAAGGTGGGAGTCAAAGATATTAAGAAATCTTTCCCAGCATTCTAATTGCTGCATAGAAATTTTTTTGTTGCTGCCTGAATTTAAATCTTTCCAGGTAACAGAATCTAGTTCATATAACAAACGTGACACAAACATTCTGCACAGAGATATAGACACAGACAAAAATGATAGGAAAGAGAACTCTCCCATCTATGCCCAAAACTATAAAATCTCTTTATCAAATGCCATCCCATAGAACTTCATCTCCTCTAGTGTGCCAGAGAAGGTGGAAAGATGGTAAAGGTTGCCTAGAAACTTTGCCAAAAATTGCAGGAATATTACAAGTCTCAGCATCCCAAGATGACCCAGACAGCCTTTTCCTAGTTGCTTGAGGTGTCCCAGCTATCTGATTGAGGGAGAAAAAAAAATAAGGGGCTTACCTTGACAAGGAGGGAATGAAGCCAGGGGAGACCAGACTCTCCCTGCATTGGCCACCAATTGTTGAGATTCAGAAAGAGACCTCAAAAAGTTGGTGTCACAGACTGGTGTTGTAAGGTGTCTTAGAAGAATTTGCAAGCTTGGATTCATCTTTATGTCAAAGGGCAAAGTTTATTGTAATTGCAACACCAATTGAAGCAGGCTAAGTTCCAGGCAAAGAACCAGAAGCAAGAAGGTAAATTTATAGGAAAAAGAGAGGTAAGGTGCTTCATGTCACTGATATGCTAATTTTATGACTTAGAGGTAGAATTAAGGAGTGTCCTAGAGGTGGAGTTGAAGAGTGTTTTGGGATGCACCTTATTATTATCTCAGAAACTTTGTTATTACTGACCAAACAGATTGTTATTTGGCAGTCAGCATATTTTGTGGAACTACAACTTTGCCAAGGCCAGGTGGCCTTAGGGTTAAGGCCAGGTAGCCTCAGGATTGCTACATTTCCCCTAAAAGCTGCACCCTATCACTCCCCCATACATCCATCAAATGTTGGGGAGGAATTTGGACACCAAAAATATATTGGGGTTTTGGCCAGTTGTCTCAATGTATCTTTTTATTTTTAATTAAAGCTTTTTATTTACAATAAGCATAGGTAATTTTTTCAACATTGACCCTTGCAAAATCTTCTGTTCCAAATTTTCCCCTCCTTCCTCCCACCCCATTCCCTAGATGGCAGGTAGTCCAACAAATGTTAAATATGTTAAAATATATGTTAAATCCAATATATGTATACATATATAGTTATCTTGCTGCACAAGAAAAATCAGATTAAGAAGAAAAAAAAAACTGAGAAAAAACTAAATGCAAGCAAACAATAACAGAAAGAGTGAGAATGCTATGTTGTGGTACACATTCAGTTCCCTCAGTCCTCTCTCTGGGTGTAGATGGCTCTCTTCATCACTGAACAATTGGAACTGATTTGAATCATCTCATTGTTGAAGAGAGCTACGTCCATCAGAATTGATCATTGTATACTCTTGTTCTTGCCCTGTATAATGATCTCCTGGTTCTGCTCATTTCATTTAGCATCAGTTCATGGAAGCTCTCTAGGCCTTTCTGAAATCATCCTGCTGGCCATTTCTTACAGAACAATAATATTCCATAACATTCATATATCACAATTTATTCAGCCATTCTCCAATTGATGAGCATCCATTCAGTTTCCAGTTTCTTGTCACTAAAGGGCTGCCACAAACATTTTTGACCATGTGGGTCCCTTTCCCTCCTTTAAGATCTCTTTGGGATAGTAGAAACACTACTGTATCAAAGGGTATGCACAGTTTGATAACATTTTGAACATAGTTCCAAATTGCTGTCCAGAATGGTTAGATCCATTCACAATTCCACCAACAATGTATCAGTGTCCCAGTTTCCCCACATCTCCTCCAGCATTCGTTATTATCTTTTCCTGTCATTTTAGCTAATCTGACAGGTGTGTAATGGTATATCAGAGTTGTCTTAATTTGCATTTCTCTGATCAATAGTGATTTGGAACACTTTTTCATATGAATGGAAATAGTTTCAATTACATCCTCTGAAAATTGTCTGTTCATATCCTTTGACCATTTATCAATTGGAGAATGGCTTGATTTCTTATAAATTAGAGTCGATTCTCTGTATATTTTGGAGATGTTCTATTTCTTTTTCTAAAATGGGACTATTTCAGTAATTTATTTCCTCTTCTGTTATTCTGGGCAATCTGTATTTTTGTAGATGTTCTTCCATTTCTCTTAGATTGTCAAATTTATTGGCACAAAGCTGGGCAAAATAACTCCTAATTATTGTTCTGATTTTCTCTTCATTGGTGGAAAGTTCTCCCTTTTCATTTTTGAGATTAACAATTTGATTTTCCTCTTTCCTTTTTCTAATCAAATTAACTAAAGGTTTATCTATTTTGTTGGTTTTTTCATAAAACCAACTCTTAGTTTTATTTATTAATTCAATAGTGTTTTTTTACTTTCAATTTTACTGATCTCTCCTTTTATTTTTAGAATTTCAAGTTTGGTATCTGATTGGGGGTTTTAAATTTGTTCTTTTTCTAGCTTTTTTAGTTGCAAATCTAATTAATTGATCTTCTGTTTCTGTAGTTTATGCAAGTAAGCATATAGAGATATAAAAGTTCCCTTTATTACCGTTTTGGCTGCATCCCACAAATTTTGGTATGTTGTCTCACTATTGTCATTCTATTGGATGAAAATTATTTATTGTATCTATGACTTCTTTTTTATCCATTCATTTTTTAGGATGAAATTATTTAGTTTCCAATTAACTTTTGGTCTATTTTCCCTGGCCTTTTATTAAATGTAATTTTTATTGTGTTGTTGTCTGAAAAAATTCATTTACTATTTCTGCCTTTATGCATTTGATTTTAAGGTGTTTATGTCCTAATATATAGTCAGCTTTTGTATTGGTTCCATAAACTGCTGAGAAGAAAGTATACTCCTTGCTGTCTCCATTCAATTTTCTCCAAAGATCTATCATACCTAACTTTTCTAATATTCTATTTACCTCTTTAACTTCTTTCTTATTTATTTTGTGGTTTCATTTATCTATTCTGAGAAGGCAGGTTGAGATCACCCACTATTATACTTTTGCTGTCTATTTCTTCTTGCAACACTCTTAACTTCTCCTTTAGGAATTTAGATGCTATACCACTTGATGCAAATATGTTTAATATTGATATTGTTTCATTATCTATGGTACCCTTTAGCAAGAAATAGTTTCCTTCCTTATCTGTTTTAATTAGATCAATTTTTGTTTTTGCTTGACCTGAGATCAGGATGACCACCCCTGCTTTTTTTTTTTTTACTTCACCGTAAGCATAATAGATTCTACTCCAGCCTTTTACCTTTATTCTGTATGTATTGCTCTGCTTTAAATTTGTTTCTTGTAAACAACATATTGTAGGATTCTGACTTTTAATTATTTCTATTCTATAATGAGTCAACTTTCTCATGATATCTCTTCTGTAATAATATTTCATATTCTGAATAAAATCCGTGTCCATGGTTAAACCAGTGTGGCAACATTGTCAACAAGAACATTGTTTAAAAAAAATATTACAAAGCACTAAAGTCTGTTCCAAAGCTGAACTCTAACCTCCTATAAATAGATTAACTTGAAATAAACTATGTCCTGAAACTGAAACTGAAACACCTTGTCTCTAGAAACAGTAAGTGAATATATGTGTACTTTAATAGCTCTAAAATTTTTAAATTTTCAAATCATTGAAGGTTTTATTTTAAGAGAATTTATAGCATTAGCAAATGTGATAATGGTAAATTATATAACAGTACATATGTAGTACAGCATTGTACAATGAATCAAATGCTTTTGGGATTAGGACAACCATCCTTCAAATCCTTTCTTATGATCCTTACTATGTGACCAAGGGCAAGTGGCTCAATGTCTCTATTCCTCTGACTCCCAAGCTTGTTATGATATGGGGTCATCTATATAAAGCATACACTACAAACTTTAAAACGCCATAGAAAAATTGTTTGATAGAAATGTAGGAGAAACAGAGTTAAGAAAAAGTTGGCGAATGTCATCTGATCAGACCAATTTAATTAACATTGAGTGTAAAACTATTCAGAAAATAGATTGTAATCAGAAATGAATTATTTGTAAAAAAAAAAAAAAGGGGGGGGAGGCAAAATGGAATCTTTTTAAAATTGAATAATTGAATCAGATTTACTTGATAGTGTTTTTCTAATCATTTTTATTATTCTAATGCTTATAGAAAAATACATAGAACTCTTCATTTGATGATAAAAATCCTTTGCCTTTTCATTTTTCATTTGAGCTGTGACAAAAGTGCCCCTGTACATTTAACTATAGTAAATTTTGTATCTAACATTCTTGTGTTGACTTTTTATGCATTCTACAACGTAATTGTTACATCTCATGCCTTTGTAATAATTTTCTTTATAGTAATACTTATAATCGGGGGCTTTGGTAACTGACTAGTACCACTAATAATTGGAGCCCCTGATATAGCATTCCCTCGGATAAATAATATAAGCTTTTGACTTCTGCCACCATCATTCCTACCGCTGCTTGCATCTTCAACAGTTGAAGCAGGCGCTGGGACTGGGTGAACAGTTTACCCCCCTCTAGCAGGAAACCTCGCCCATGCCGGAGCATTAGTAGATCTAGCTATTTTTTCACTTCACTTAGCAGGAGTATCTTCTATCCTCGGGGCCATTAACTTCATCACAACAATTATCAACATTAACCCCCTGCTATATCCCAATATCAAACACCACTCTTCGTTTGATCAGTGATAATTACAGAGGTACTACTTCTCCTGTCTCTGCCAGTCCTAGCTGCCGGTATTACAATACTTTTAACAGACCGCAACTTAAACACAACATTCTTTGACCCTGCTGGAGGAGGAGACCCAATCCTTTATCAACACCTATTTTGATTCTTTGGACACCCAGAAGTATATATTCTCATTCTGCCAGGCTTCAGCATTATTTCTTACATCGTAATATACTACGCAGGTAAAAAAAGAACCTTTTGGGTATATAGGAATAGTGTGAGTATGTGTTGAGTACTCTATTTTATTTTGAATTAACTTTTTATTATACTATAATGAATACCATCAGACTATTCAGCTATACTATCTGTCTAATCACCCTAAAGTGTGATTAGAAATTTTTTCACCTGTGCAAAAAGTGAGGAATGAATTTTTCAGAAGATAATCTGGGAGACAGAATATTTGATGGTAGAATAAAGGCAAGGACTCCTCTGAGCTCTCCTCTAAATCCTTCCAAAGTCCTTTAAACAGTGACTCTAAGCAAATTTTAGAGCATCAGAACCCACCAGGAGATGGAATGAAACAATTTTCCAGCTGAAGACAACTTGGAAGTTCAGCAGGAAAGGTCTAGCCCAATCCCTGTGCAGGACATGCCAGCACAATCCTACTCCCAACAAAAAAAGATTTAGCAGTTTTTACATTAAAAGATCAGAAGGCTTGGGATATGATATTCTGGAGAGCATATAATAGGATTGCAACCAAGAATCATCTACCCAGCAAAACTGAGTATAATCCTTCAGGGGGAAAGGTGGATATTCAGTGTAATAGAGGATTTTCAAGCATTTGTAATGAAAAGACCAGACCACAAGATTGGGTTTTCAATTACGGAATTCAGGAAAAGCATGAGGAGGTAATCAAGAAAGAGAAATCATAAGGGACTTAATAAGGTTTATCTGTTCACATTCGTACATGGGAAGATGATATTTGTAACATAAGAACTTTGTCATGATGGCAGTTGGAATGAGTATATATAGACAGAGGGCACAGCTGTGTGAAGAAATGATAACTAAAAAGAATTAAGGGGTGAGAGAGGAGTATAAGGGAGAAAGGTAAAGGTAGAGATAGAATGTTCATAAATTATCAACAAAAAAAGAGAAATAAAAACTTTACAGTGAAGGGGAAGAGAGGGAGCAGAGACAGAGTGCATGAACCTCACTCTTATCAGAATTAGTTCAAAGAGGAAATTACACATTCAGGATGAGTATAGAGATCCATCTTACCCTGCAGGAAAGTAGAAGAGGAAGGGAATATAAAAAGGGGGAAGGAAGATAGAAGGAAGGCCATATTGGGGGAGGGGTGGTCAGTAGCAGTTCCCCAATTGTTAAATGATCAATGATTATGAATTATGAAGGGCTATAAAATCATGCATATCCTTTGACCAAACAATACCACTACTAGGCATGAATCCCAAAAGGGATTTTTAGAAAAGGACCTATATGTACAAGATACAAAAAATAAAACTAGACACACAAATTAAATACAGTATAAGTAGAAAGTGATCTCAAATGGGGTAACATTATTGGGGATAGGAAGTGAGGAGAAGAGGAAATATCCCAAAAGAGATTTTTAAAAAAGGAAAAGGACCTATATGTATACAAATATAGCATCTCTTTTCTCAGGCCAAAAAATTGGAAATTGAGAGTTGAATAAATTGTATTATGTGATAATGATGGGATCCCGTTATTCTATGAGAAATGATGAGCAAGATGCTCTCAGAAAAATGTGGAAAGTCTTTCATGCAAAATGAAATGTACACAATGAAATTTATATGAAGTAATAACAATGTTGTGGGATAATTAGTGTGAAAGACTTTGCTATTCTCAGCAATGATCCAACACTACTATGAAGGACTGATGATGAAAACTGCTATCTATACCTAGACAAAAAACTGATTGTGTCTGAATATAGATTGAAGCATACTTGTTTAAAAAATTATTTTTCTTAAGGGTTTTTTTTGGGTAGTAAGATCTGTGTTTTCTTTTGCAACGTGACTTTTGTGGAAATGTTTTGCATAACTTCACATATGCCTTCTCAATGGAGGGTGGGGAAGAAAAGAGGGAGAAAATCTGGAACTCAAAATTTAAAAAACAAATGTAAAAAAAAACTTATATATAACTGGGGAAAATAATACACACACATGTAAAAGTTAAAAAAGAAAAACAGATAATTTAACCCCATATCAAATTGTTTTGAGAAAAAGGACAGTCTATCTCTTCCCCTCAAGCAATTTGGGAAGAAGTTGGACTTGGGAGGGAAGAGGAGTGCCATGTCAATGGGATCCTGGGGGTGATGGAGTGAGCTGATAGAGAACTGAAAAGCACTAATATGGTGATCACTACAGGGAAGAAGTATCCTATGCCACCCCAAAACTTTCATGACTGCAAAGCTCCATTTGCTCAACACTAGTTATAACTTTAGGAAAATCTTAACTGTGATACTATTACCTGCCATCAAGGTATTCTCCCCATTTTGAAAGATCTCAGTTGAGACCTTATTACTGATGTGTACATAATGAACTTAATATTTATTGAATTGTTTGCTTTATGAGATTTTATGAGACTAAATGCTTGCACAGAGTGCTTAATTATATTGGTTTATTTTCAGTAGAGCAGGACCAAAAAAAGTGATATCTTATGTAGCTATTGGAAGTTACTGGACTGGACATAGTAACATACACCTATAATCCCTGCTACTTGAGAAAACTGAGGCTGATGGATCCTATGAGTTTGAGTTCTGAGCTGCAATAGGGTCAAATTGAACAAATATGCACATTAAATTTGGAATCAGTAGGAAGAGCTAGGGAACAGAGATTGCCCAAGAAGGAAAAAACAGTCGAAGTTGGAAAAATGGAACAGAGTACCATACCAACACTGTGGTGCAACTGTGAGTGGCTATTGTATCTCATCCCAGATGAGATAGATTTAGAAAAAGAGGCAGAAAAAAGAGAGATGGGAAAGGAAGAGAATAAAGTGGGTAAGAGAGAGAAGGAAAGAGGGAATCAGAGGGCATTTAGCTTTTATTTTGACTTATCACAGTCAAAAATTCAGTAAAAAAAATTGATATCTTTGTTCTAATACATGCCACAATGGGGACTACTGAGATATATAAAGTCATATGCCTTTTATTATTAAATGTCCTATTTATTTTTTCTGTTTCTTTTTCATTGTTATTTTTCTCCAGTGTCAGTATTTGCTGCTTTTCACCAGTCTTACTACTTCTGTCCACCCCTCTTTACTCTGTATATTATACATTTTTACTTGTTTCGTTGGTATCTTTTCCCCTCCAGCTTCTCCCAAATTTCATAAGTTCTGTAACAATCAACAACTAATGGAAGTTTTCCTTTCCTTACACTGGAAATATATCATCAATCTTCAGCTTTTCTTGTCCTTTTTCATTGTTGCTCAATGTTTAGGATAGTTTCTCTTTAACTTCCAGTGTTGTTCTAGCAATTTGAAATTGACTGACAATTGACTAGAATAAGTGAAGTGGTGTTTTATTTGTCTCTATAGCATCCACCATGAAAAGAGAGAGAGAATTAGGATGCAACTTATTGTTTCATTGATTTAGGTCACTCTCAGAGAAAGAAATTCTTTTATCAAAGCAAAATACCTTCTTTGTTGCCTAGAATACTGAAAGGTTAAGTTATTTGCCCAGGGTCACACAGAATGTATTAGAGGCATAACTTGAACCCAGTACTTTCTGGCTTCCAGATCAGCTGTTTTTGTAATGCTGCATGCAGTATATCATCAAAGATGCTAACTATAGAGTTAAAGCAGTAAGTCTTCTTACAGGTTTTTAGATTTTTTTATTTAGCTATATATAAAACCTCCATTGGATGATTCATTTTGATTTGGTAGTGAATGTGGACTCTAAAGTACAAACTCTGGTCCAAAAAAAATTGACTTTTCAGGTTGATTATTAACTTCTTTGAAGTTGTATCACTTCCTGAAAGAATTTAAAATTGAAATATTATCTCAATTGAACTTCAATGGTTTTGATTACTTAATAAGTTTCCATTTTTATTTCAGTTGAAGAAGCATTTATATTCTAGGACACTGAGAGATGCAAAAGCAAAAATAATGAAAGTTTTCCTGTGCATAGATAAATAATAATTAAGTCAGTCAGGAAAAACCTATACAGTGTTGTATCTAACTGCAGCTCTTAGAAGCCCTTTTCTGGCTGATTACATTTTAAATCTTTCAAAGTAGCAGGGTAACAGTCAAAGTAACAGACATTCTACTGACACAGAAATATAGACTAGGACAAAATGACAAGACAAATAAGAACAACAAAGCACCCAATTAAAATACTTAATTGGGAGACTCATCTTGATCCTGCCTGTAGCCAGGCAGTTTTATGTAGAACTTGATAAGTTCCTGGACTAGCTTTGAAAAGGGATCATCCAAGATATCAGTCTTGAAACCTTTAATAAATTTAACAGTGGCCAAAAGCATTTTGCAAGAATCTCTAAGGTCTAGGTCTTGGGATAGGTCATACATAATGTGTGTGTATGTATGTGTGTATATAAATATATAAATGTATAATCTTAGACTTTATTTTTTCCCATTCACAAAACAATTCCAAGTCCTTGGCGAGAGAGAGAGAGAGAGAGAGAGAGAGAGAGAGAGAGAGAGAGAGAGAGAGAGAGAGAGAGAGAGAGAGACAGAGACAGAGACAGAGACATAGATATAGAGAGCCAGAGCCAGAGACAGACAGAGCGAGAGAGAGAGAGAGAGAGAGAGAGAGAGAGAGAGAGAGAGAGAGAGAGAGAGAGAGAGAGAAGAGAGAGAGAGAGAGAGAGAGAGAGAGAGAGAGAGAGAGAGAGATTTAGAAAATGCTTGTTAAGACATTTTCATAAGTTAGCCAAGGATTCAGAATCAGGGTTCAACATGCCTCCTTTAAGGGCACTTGCTTTAAGTTTGAAGGAAATCAAAGGCTCCAGGAATAGAGGTGTAGAAGAAAAGCATTCCAGGCATGGGACACAATCCATTCAAAGGAACAGAAGTGTTAGATGATATGTCTTATACAGGCAATTTCAAATTGAGGGTGTCAGGATAGTGATGTATAATGAACCTCAGAAAAGTGCCATTAGTTTTGCCAAAGAACTTGCTTTTCCATTTTCTAACACTGAAGTTTTGTTTGTTGAAGGTTACAAACAGCCAGGCAAGTCAGACATCAGAATGGAAGGCAAGTGTTGCAGTTGGACTGGACCACGGATTGCATCAGTGACTTCTACAAGTCTTCTGGGGGTCACATTTGTGGCTTTAAGTTCAAGTCGTATTCTGTTGATGAAACTCTCAGCCAATGAAGGTATATTAATATTTTCATTGTAATTCTAGAAACCAATATTTTGTTTCTGCTGCTGCCTATGACTCAATTTCATCATGAGTCATATTTGACCTTAGTTTCTATGTATGAAATAGAAGACTAAAATCATTCCCCTGTAAAGTGAAATTGCTGACTATAGGCAATAAGTATATGCATATTCATTTTTTTGCCTTATTAAGTAATATATTTTATCTTGTATTATGGTAGAGTAATTATAATAGATGACTTTCCCCTCAAACTATCCCCTCTCCTGAATTTCCTTATTTATTTTGTTTTTAAGATAACATATCTATTAAGTTCTCACTATATACCAGGCACTCTGGTAAATTCTAGAGAAAGCAAATTCAAGAAAAGATGGTAGTTTTTACTATCAAGGAGCTCATATATAATGGGGCATGACAATCTTTAAAGAAAGCTGGAAAGTAGAGGGAGGGTGTGATGTTCTGGTTAGCTTTCTGGAGGGCCTTTGGACCTTGGTTTCAGCAGAATAATAACCATGAGAATAGTTAGGGATAAAGTCCAAAGTCTTTATTGTCTCCTTCACAGTCTGTCTCCTCTGCCTGGGGCCTGGCTAGCTTTCTGGAGGTCCTCCAGGATGGGTCTGGGTCTCAGTAGAGGAATGCAGGAGGCAGGCCACCACAAGGCTGATCAAAGATGGAATCTCTCCTCTCAGTGGAGAAGTGAAGGAGGTAGGACAGCCACCACAAGGGTTTTTATCTTCGAGTCTGTCCTCCTCCCAGATCTCTTAGCTCTTATATACTCTTATTATAAAATTACATCATCTCTAGAACTATTACATCACCATGCTAAGTATATGTAAACTAGATAGCCATTGTCTTATCAATTCCACTGAGTTAACACCTTGTTGTAGGATTAAATCAGTCTTACTCAGCCTTAAGTATGTTTCTCCAAAGTTCCTGCCCTTTACAGATGGGGCTCAAAGTTGTCAAGTAGGTAAAGCTAGTATGTCTGAGCAACTCTGAAAAACAGCAGTCTTGCTCAGGGACACAGCAAACAGGAGAATAGATCTCAGGCTATAGGCATCTCAATATGAAGAGGAAGTTTATGAGGAGGTAGTGCAGTCTATACATGGACTGACCTGAGAATCTTTCCCTACTACTGCTGAGGGCATCACCAGCCATCTTCAACTCCTTACTCCCACATACCTTATATATCTGTTAATTGTCAAATCTTGTCATTTTAACCTTCATAACATCTGTGGTATAGATTCCCTTCTCTTCACTAAAATAACATCACTGTGGTCTAAATCCTTATTTCCTCTTACCTAGACTATTACAGTAGCCTCTGGGTGCTGTCTCCACCTCTCCCTATTCCTTTTATCAAAACTACTTGATTTTCCTAAAGAATGAGTCTGACCATATACTTCCCTTCTCAACACACTTGTCAGTGGTTCCATATTACTTCTGGTGTCAAATCATAATTCTCTCTTTGGCCTTTTATAACCCAACTCCTTCTCTCACATCACTCCTCTCTACAAATGCTACACTGTTTTTTTGGACAGGATACCCCATTCTGACTGTCTTTTCACTGGCTGTCCACTCATGCCTGAAATGCTCACCCTCCTCACCTTTACCTTTAGGCTTCCCTGACTTCTGCCAACACTAAATTTTAACCCCATTTTTGGTGGAGATACTTTCTCTTCTCACTCCCCGCTTCCCGTATTGTCATCTTCTGCTTATATTGTATTTATCTTGTATTCCTATTTTTTTGCATCTTGTTTCCCTCTTAGAATGTGAGCCCCTAAGAGCAAAAATGATGTTTTTACTATTATATTGTCAACTCAGTGCTTAACATAGTGTTTGGCACATAATAGGATCATTGAGTCTCAGTTTTTTTCATCTATAAACAGAGATATTTATCTCTCTACTTCACATAGTTTTTACATGGAAATACCTGAATGTCCCAATATATTCCAGTTTTACAAATTATCTCCAAAACAGTGTTCCACTAGAGGTACATTTATAACAAATGTTTCATAAAACATGTGTCAAATTAATGACTATGTTAATGCCAAATAAATAAATTCTTCTCTATTTCCTTTTAGAGAATAAATATGATTATCTTCCTACAACTGTCAACATGTGTTCGGAACTTGTGAAGTTGACCTTTTGTGTAGTTGTGGCAATCTGGATTGTAAAGAAAGGTAAGAGAGACCTATCCCTTACAGTCTCTGTGTCAATTTAAAATTATGGGTGGCACAGTGTTAGAGTGCCAAGCCTGAAGTCAGGAAGACTCATCTTCCCGAGTTCAAATCCAGCCTCAGACACTAAGTATGTGACCTTGGGCAAGTCACTTAGCCCTGTTTCAGTTTCCTTATCTGTAAAATGAGCTAGAGAAGGAAATGGCAAACCACTCCAAGATCTTTATTAAGAAAACCATAAATTGGGTTATGAATAATCAAATATGATTGAAATGACTGAACAACATCATTAGCATTCTAGAGCTCAAAAGGGACAAATCATCTTATTCAACCTCATTCTACAAATGGGAAAACTGAGACCTGGAGAAATTGATCACATGCTCTATTAAAGAAGCATTTAGTTCAATTCACCAAGCATTTACGAAAACACGCACAATGTGGACAGACAAAAATGAAAAACCGAATCTCTTGCCTCAAGAAATTTGCTTTGTGCTAGGAGGAAACAAATATATAGACATAAAATATCTATGAATAAATTGAACAATAATTTTTTCAGGGTAGTTAGATAATACTGAAAATTGAGGATGTTGGGGAAGGCCTTATGTAGAAGACAGAACTTGAAACAAACTTTGAGGGAATTAGAGTTCTAAGAATCCAAAGGAAGAAGGAAGAACATCATACATTCTAGCAAGGGGAACATCTTGTAGAAAGGTTCATATATAGGAAACTATGTAAGTCTGGGGCCTGCTCAGATGGAATGTAGAATGAATAGCTCACAGAGAAGAAATCATGGGGAAAAGAAGGGTTGGAGTTAGATTCTATGAAATTTTAAATATCAAATGGGAAATAGGTGTTTTATCCTAGAGCTATTTTAATTATAAAGTTTCTTTAGCAGGGAATTGACCTGGTCAGAACCATGCTTTAGGAATATCAATTTTGCATTCAGCAGGATGATTTCAGAAAGGCCTGGAGAAACTTAACATGAACTGATGTTAAGTGAAGTAAATAGAACCAAGAGAACATTGTAATCAACAACAAGATTATCAACTCTGAAGGACTTGACTCTTTTCAACAATGAGGTGATTCAGGCCAGTTCCAATGGTCTTGAGATGCAGAGAGGCATTTGCATCCAGAGAGAGGGCTTTGGGGATTGAATGTGGATCACAACATAGTATTTTCACTTTGTTGTTTACTTGCTTTTTTTTGTTTGTTTGTTTTCCTTTTTGATGTGATTTTTCTTGTGCAGTATGAATATGCATAGAAATATGTATAGAAGAATTGCATGTATGTGCAATCTATATTGGATTACTTGCTGTCTAGAGGAAGGAGTGGGGGAAAGGGAGGGAAAATTTTTGGAACACAAGGTTTTGCAAAGGTAAATGCTGAAAACTATGCATATATTTTCAAAATGAAAAACTAAAAAAAGGAATATCAGTTTTGTAGTTCTGTGAAGCATAGATTAGAAAATGGCAAAACTGAAAGCAGGGAGAATTATGAAAATGCTATAGTAGTACAAGGCTAATTAGTAGCTACCTACTGTTGTATAGTTGATTAGTCACATCAAACACTTCATGACTCTTTTTGGAATTTTCTTGACAAAGATATTGGAGTGCCTCTTCATTTTCTTTTCTAGGTCATTTTACATGAGAAAACAGATGCAAAAAGGATTAAGTGACTTGCCCAAGGTCGCATAGTTAGTCATGAGGACCTAAGTTCAAATGTCACCAACACTTATAATAAGATCTTATTTCTAATAGATACTATAACTCAGAATTTACATGTTATCGATTATAGATCAAGAGATGTTAGGGATACAAAGACAAACACTAAGTGCCAACACTTTTTTCTATTGTGCCACCTGTGTTAGTAGCTATATAAATGTAAGCAATTCTTTTTAACAACTTGTTTTTTTTCTCATTTTTTTCTGTTGGATTTGGGACAAGTCAATATCTAATGATTATTCTTTTATGTTTAATCTTCAATCTACCATTTCAGAGCTGGATAAATTAACTGTTTTTGTACTTTAATAAAAATATTATTAGTATGTAAGTTTACCTTTTATATGCTTACTGAAAGCATCCTTGATATAACTTTGATAGCAGGTGGGACAACAGGAATGATATGGTCTTCATCCTATTCTCATATAATTTTTATTTTCTCTACTAGTCCTATATATTTTGAAAACTTTTCATTAATTTAGTTTGGAGAGTGTAACATTTGATATGGCAACTGTATGTTAAGTATCTTAGGCCAGATTTGAACTTAGGATCTCCTGACTATAGGACTGGTGCCCCAAAATGTTATATAAAAGTTCTTTTGGATCAAATTTATTTCTGGATGAATGTGGGCAATAATTCAGTCTGTGATAATGGTTCATTTACCAATAAGAGTTTGAACTCTTCAAATTATTTTGAAGTTGGTATTGGACTTTGGAAATTTGTAATCTATCAATCAATAAAAAATTATCAGCTATATTAACAGCTAGTCATATGGTCTCAATATTTAGTAGGTGCTACATTTTTGAAGCTTGTATCACTAAGCCTGGACTCCTTAAGGAGAACCTTTCTATAATTTCTGGTAGCAATCACCTACTATTGCAAATAAATCTGGATGACTTACCCATTTGTTGGTATTTCTTTGTCATTACATTATCATCCAAATTCATGCAGATAATGCCCATAGAGGAATTTTTGAGTTCTTTCTTGAGTTTTAGGTAATTCATAGACTCTCAGAGCTAAATAATTTTTGGGTTACATTCTATAAATTCCATGACATGTACTTTTTATCAACTTTTACTGTTGCTCAGTAAAACAATATTTACTTATTCCAAAATTATTTCTATAGATTATTGATCTACTTATCATGTGCTCTTTGAATGTCTATCAAAACTCTTCCTTTTTGATAAGGAAGTATTTATTTTTTTAGTTGTCTTAGGGTGATGATAATATTTTAATATTGTATGGATTTTTGTTGTGGTACAGTTTGTAACTATATAAGAGTGCATATATTTATATATTATATTTTTATATCACCTTCATTTCTGAATATGTTCCTCTTCCTCAGCAAGTCATCCTTGTGACAAAGAATTTTTCGGAAAAGAGGGGAGGGGAAAAAAAGATCAGCAAAATTTACCAGTATATCTGCTGATGTTGATAATCTGTGTTATATTTCATACCCATAGTCCCTGACCTCTGTCAAGAAACAAAAATGTGCATTTTCTCCCACAGTTAAGCTTACTTATGTCACATGAAGTTTCTCTTGTTGTTGTTCTTTCCATTTATGTTGTTATAGTCAGGAGTTATAATGATGAGAGTACTACAGTTCCTACAAGTTGGGAAGACCTGGTTTAAAATAACATCAAAGTAACTGACAGTGTGTTCATAGCAAGTCACTTAACCTTTGTAGTCCCCATTTCTTCATCTGTTAGGTGGAGAAAATAATAGTATCTAACTCAGAGAGTGATTATAAGGATAAAATGAGAGGATATGCTAGTCTTACAGCATTATATCAATATTAGATATTATTATAGCCATTATTTATATATTTTTTCCTTTACTCTGCATCAGTTCACATAACATTCCCATACTTCTCTGCATTCTTCATATTCATTGTTTCTTTTTAGCCCAGGACTATTCCATTACAGTACAGTGATTAATCCACTGACTCAGCTATAAAATCTTAAAAAGATGCATTCAGCTCGTATCTCAGAAGCTTATATGTAGTTCTGAGTTAATTTGTAAATCTATATTTTCATGTTATCTCATCTTAAATAAGTTCCTTTTAAGGACTATTTCATTTTGTCTTTGTATCCCTAACATCTCTTGATCTATAATCTAACATGTAAATTCTGAGTTATATTATCTATTAGAAAAAATATCTATTAAAGTTCTCAATTGAACTTTTAACCATGAGACATGTATTTTGAACTTGTAAGTGTTCTATTGAAGGAACTTCAATAGAAGGAAAACTTACTCTTAATAGTAAAAATGGCATAGTGATTATAAAATTTGAAATATTAATATTTTCTAAATTTCATTATCCTTTTAACATAACAAAATTATCATTCTTCCTAATAAGATCTCTTTAAAAGTATATTTTTATATTTCAGTCACATTGTTTTCATTTTGCTGTTTCTTAACCTGATATTGATTAAAAATATGCAAACATTAAGTTTTTTTGGTTTTTCATATCAAATTTGCTGTTGAATTAATATCCTATAGTTTATTTGATAATAAAAAAGTGATTAAGTACTTGGTATTTATTTATTGAAACCCATTACTTAATTATGTTATCTAAGCTATTTATATTGTACATACATACCTTATTAAAAAGTACTATATACTTTCTGTATATTATTGGCTCTGAAAAAACATTAGTGAATTCAAGTGACAGTCTTAGAGTCAAAATTCAAATTCTTTTTTTGATGCTTAGTAGCTGTGTGACCCTAGACTGATCATTTAACTTCTTTGTCCTTCAAAAACTCCCTAGGATTTTATCTACTAAGAAGCTTTTGTTGGGGGAGAGAGTGTCTCATTCTGATGAATTTACTGATTACTAGAAAATCATGTATCAGATCTGTTCTCCTACATCTAGTAAGCTTCAACTATGAGGCTTAACATAAACAAGCAATTTCTAACATCTAGTAGGAAGAGAACTTCTAACAGTTTGCTACATTTGAAGATCTTATTTCATATTAGACTAAGCTTCTTAATCCAAAAGTCTGAGTGAGAAACGTTGAAAAATGCATGAAACTTGAGCATTTTTATGCTTTGTTTGAACTTTGTGACATTGGTCTTCCTATCCTTTCCACTCCTTCTATGGGATGACTTCCACTAGACTTTTTGAAAACCAGAGTATGAGATAATAATTTGAAAGTTAAGTTTAGGGGGCAGCTAGATAGTACAGTAGATAGAGCACTGGCTCTGGAGTCAAGAGCACCTGAGTTCAAATTTGGCCTCAGATTCTTAACACTTCCTAGCTGTGTGACCCTGGGCAAGTCATTTAACCCCAATTGCCTCATAAAAGAAAAATGAAAGTGAAGTTTAATTTTTTTTTAGTGTTGCAGAGTTATGTTCAAATTTGAAATCTAGTCTATCTCTTTAAAACTACAATGAAGTGTTTCTTCTTTAAATATCTAACCTTTTCTTTTAGCTAAATTGTCTTATTTTTCCTTCTTAGTCTTATGTCAATAGATGTAAAGCATATTCCTGGATCTCCTCAGTTATTACTTCCAGGATCTCAAGTAAATAGAAATTAGTACCATCATTCTCACTGTATTTCCTAAGGGCAGAGAAGAGGTATATCAACAAGAATAATATAAGACATTAATTTTCTATATCCATTATTGTCTTTTATTTTCTAAAGTGAGCATTTATCTAGAGAAATCCATAAATATTCTTTAAAGGAAGTATTTTTAGAAACGAAATCTAGTTTTGTCTTTTCATCTAAAATTTGATTGTTTTCACCAATACCAGTTCCGTATCCATTTATCTTTTCCTGTAGAGGGCTATCAGTGTAAAGATTTTGGATGTGCGTCTTGGAGAGAGCTCTGCCATTATATGAAGTGGTCCATTCCTGCCTTCCTTTATTTTCTGGATAATCTGATTGTCTTCTATGTCCTGTCCTATCTTCAGCCTGTAAGTAAATTTGACAAAAACAAAAAACAAAAAACAAAATATTGAAGCAATGTAGGAAAAATGAACTGTTCTTTTATTATGCTTGTTGGCTTTGGTTGTCTTATGTTAACATTGGCGTTGATGCTACTTATTCCTGTTATTGGCCTTCTTGAGCTAACCATTTTTTAGTTTGAGTTATTTAGTTTTAGTTTGAGCTATTTTTTAACTTCTATACTAGAACTTTATCAGTGGGTAAGCCTTTAGTCTTGGCAATTTGTGAGGAACAGCCCTAGACTGGCATTGCCCCTCTGTTAAAGGAGGGAATGTTTTTTGGTAGGAGAATATTAGTTATAATCTGTGAGTGCCTTCTAATTAATCTCCCTTTAATTTAATCCATTCTCCACACAAATATCAAAATGATTTTCTTAAAGCTAACCATGTTCTCCTTATCACCACTTATTCACTAAACTCCAGTGATTCCTTAGTATCCTCAACCCTTATAATCTGGCCTCATCCAGTCTTCCTCATGCTAAGTATTATTCTCTACAAACTCTTTGGGCTGTCTTCTTGGCCTAATTTCTGTTCCTCACACAGAAAATCTTATCACTTGTTTCTTTGCCTTTGCACTGGCTGTATTCCACCCCTGGAGCATTTTTCCTCTTTACTTTTGCCTCTTATAACCCCTGACTTTCTTCAGCTCAGCTTCCTTGATTCCAATGCCTCCTTCTACAGTTAGTCTTTACTGGTTTTCCCAGTTAACAGTACTGGCAATTTCTAGAACTTTCAGCCTAGAGACACCAAAGACAACTTGGAGGGTCACCAGGAAAGATCTGTCACTAGGGTGAGCAAACCAGGAATGGATGTGGGCAGTAAGAGAGGCAGCACCTTCTGGAGGCCTCAGCTTGTAGGAAGTCTCTTACTAGTACTGTTGCTTTCACATATTAGATCTTATTGCTACAATGGAGCAAGGACATTCTTTACATTTCCAAGGGAGAAAAGAATGATTTTGGTCCCTAAAAAGATCTCTTAAAACAGCTTGGGAAAGTACACCTTCCACCTTGGAAACAGAGCCCTACTTTAACAAAGAGTTAAAAGCTGAGTAATAGATTAGGAAAATGAGTAAATAATAGAAAATTCTGACCATAGAAATTTACTATAGTGACAAGGAAGATCAAAACACACACTCAGAAGAAGATAACAAAGTCTAAGCTCCTTCGTCTAAGCCTCCAAGAAAAATAAGGTCTCAGGCTATGGGAGAACTTAAAAGGGATTTTGGAAATCAAGTAAGAAAATTAGAAAAAAAATTGAGAAATTGGTAGAAGAGGAAATCAAAAAGATAATGAAGAGAAGAATACCTTAAAAATCAAAATTTACCAAATGGAATACCAAAAGTGGTCCAAAATCTCACTAAGGAAAATAATTTCTTGAAACTTAAGAGCTGAGCAAATGAAAGCTAACTACTTTCTGAGAAATCAAGAGAAATAATTTAAAAATTATTAGTCTACCTGAAAATCCCGATAAAAAAGTCTTGACATCATCTTTCAAGAAATTATAAAGGAAAACTATCTTGATATTCTAGAACAGAAGAATAAATAGTAATTAAAAGAATCTGCCATGAATATAATCCTTCAGGGGGAAAGATGGATATTCAACAAAATAGAAGAATTTCAAGGATTTGGATGACAAGACCAGACTTGAAAAGAAAATTTGATTTTGAAATATAGGACTTAGGAGTAGCATAAGGAGGTAATTAGGAAAGGGATATCATAAGGATTTAATAAGGTTAATCACTTTAAACTATTACTACATGGGAGGATGAGATTTATAACTCAGAATTTTTTCCTTATTATAGTAATTGGAAGAAATATATATATATACAGAGAGAGAGAGAGAGAGAGAGAGAGAGAGAGAGAGAGAGAGAGAGAGAGAGAACAGGTATAAGTTGAATATGAAGAAATTATCTAAAAAAATTTAAGGGAAGAAAGGGAAAGGGAGAGGTGGAATGATACAAATTATTTGTCATAAAAGAGGCAAGAAAAAGCTTTTTGCAGTGGAAAGAGGGGATAACAAAGAGGCAATAACATGCAGACTCAATTTGGGTATAGAAATCTATCTTATCCAGAAGGAAAGTAGAAGAGGAAAAGCATATAGGAAGGGGGGAAAATGATAAAGAAGAAGACATATTGGGGGAGACAGTGGTCAGCAAAACACTTTTGAGGGGCGTCAGTGAAAAGGAAGAGAGAATAGAATAAATGGGAAATATAGTTAGCAGTAGAGATTGGGAAATAATTTTGAATCAATTTTCTCTGATGAAAGCCTCATTTCTCAAATAGATAATGAATTGAGTCAATTTATTTTAAAAAATAAGAGCCATTTCCCCATTGATAAATGATCAAAACATATGAGCTATGCTGAAAAATCTTGTATGTTCTTTCACCTAACAATACCATTACTAGGCATGAATCCCAAAAGAGATTTTTTAAAAAAGGAAAAGGATCTATATACACAAAAATTTTTTCTAGTAGCTCTCTTCTCAAGGCAAAGAATTGGAAACCGAGGGATGCCCTTCAATTGAAGAATGTCAATAAATTGTGGTATATGATTATGATGGAATATTATTGTTCTATAGGAAAGGATGAACAGGATGTTCTCAGAACAACCTGGAAAATCTTCTTTGGATTGAAGCAAAGTGAAATGTGTTGTGTACAAAGTAATCAGCTGTGAATGACTTTGCAATTCTCAGTAATTAATAGTAATCTATGACTACTCTGAAAAACTTATGATGGAAAAAATGCCATACATACCCAGAGAAAGAACTGGTTATGTCTGAATACAGTTTGAAGCATACTTTATTTTATTTTTCTCTCAGGCTTTTTTGGGGGGGAAGGGAAATATGTTTTCTTTTAAAACATGACTTTTATAGAAATGTTTTGCATAACTTCACATGTCCCTTTTTAAACAGGGTTGGGGTGGGGAGAAAGGGAGAAAATCGTGAATTCAAAATTTTAAAAACAAATGTAAAAAATAGTTTTACCTGCAACTGAGAAAATAAAAAAAAATGCATTCTTTTAGTCATCTGGATCTGAATGGAGGTAAAGTTAAGTTAAAAATGCTCCTGATAACATCAGTAGAAGCACCATTCTAGGTAGAACCTTGGATTGGTGTAATTTAAAACTTCAAAATACTTGGCACACATTCTGTTCCCTTGCTAGCAAATTTCTACTTTCTATTCATTTATTCTTTGTGATTGGGAAAACTATCTTCTGAGGCAAAATTAATTTTTCCTTCCTGGATCTCCTTGTACTCTTAACCTTAATTCAGGTCACCCAAAATGCTTCCTGGTCCCTATTCTCTTCTTTCTTTCCCTTCTACCAGCTCTCAGGAAATTCCACACTATTGTTAAAGTACAATACACTTCATCTCCAGTTTTTTTCCTCACCCTTCTTGTGTCTCCTGGCACTCAGAAATCTCTCTTTTGAAGATATAATATCCTTTGTCAGCCTTTCTTTTGAGGGTACATATAGAAGCCAGCTGGAATAGTCAGCATACAGATACTCCTGACTTACTTTCAATCTTTCTATTTTTTAACCAATAAACAATTGTTTTGAGAATTATTACTTTATAGTGAAGCTTGAATTTAGATACTTCCAGACCTCCTTCATTCTAATTTATTCATCATGCTCCTTGAGATCTTGGTCTTTTATGCCTCCATTTGAATTTCATTACTATTTTTTCTAATTCTATTAAGTAATACTTTGATAGCTTGATATGACACTGAATAAGTAAATTAATTTAGACAATTTCATTTTTATTATGTTAATTCTATCATGAGCAATTTATATTTTTTTCAATTATGTAGATCTATGCAGTGTTCGGATCCTTACTGCCTTCATCTACTTTTCAATAAGGCCTTAATCCCTGACTTATAGTTATCTCTACTCTAACTTTTTCCCTTATTTTGGGAATATAAGTTTTTGTCTCAGTGAGTCCACAAACACACCTGACTTCATAAAGTTTATCAACTTCCTCAGTTATGGTTTTTCTCTCCAGTACATCTCAGCAACTGGCAAGGACCATCAATCTAAATCTTATTGCCATCTCAAACTGATCCAAAACTCAAAAAAATCTCTCTCAAGTCATTTCCTGGTATTTTTTCCCCCTTTCCCACAGTGTCCCTCCATTTCATCCTTCTTTTCCTCTATACTCATATAGCATTCTTGTTCTCTTAGTCCATCACCTTGTTCTGGCTTTACTTCTCTCCTTTCACCATCTGGAACCTAGATTTCATGTGTATATGTGTGTGTGTGTGTGTGTGTGTGTGTGTGTGTGTGTGTGTGTGTGTGTGTGTTTAAAGCACTAACTACAATCCTTACTTCCCTCTCCCCTTTGTCCTTAAACCTTTTAAACTATGATAACTCCTTATCTTAGGAATATCTATCTTAGAATCATCAATATTAAGATTTGTAAAAGAAAGAGATCCCTATGCCTGCTCATACAGCTCTTCTGTCCTATACAAGAGAAAGTTTAGGGGAGGGGAGTAAAGTCACTTGCCCAAGTTCACACAGGGAGTTGTTTAGGGCTGGAATTTGAACCAACATCCCCTGGCTCCAAAAACAAACAACAGCACTATTTTCATTGTACTATTTTGCCAACTTTGGTATAACTTGGGAAGTACAAAATACTGTTGAATGAAGTCACAAATTCATCCATATTGGATTTCCTACAAATCCACATTGTCTGACTTCATCATTATTCCCACATGAATCATTTTATTCATTTTTTCTTTTAAAAAGTTAATAAAAGGAAGTTGGTTTAGCCATAACATTGAAGGGCTATCCAAGTGAATATAGATTCACTGACTTAATTAAGTATAGCTTACCTGCCTCTGGGTTGACCATGCTAGTGGCAGGTCAAAAGCCTAAGGAAAGAGCTGCTAGGACTCCTCTTGTGCTGGCTGTGTGCTTAGGTCACCAAGAACCTGCTTTTGTGATTTGATCATTTGTCCTTGGGACCATTAAGATTTAATACCTTTTAAAAGAAAAAATTGATTATTCTGAATTCTGAATTTAGTAGCCTTTCTTTATGCAAAGTAGTCATCAATGAGTATTTGTTAAGAACTTACTACACAATGAAGCACTGTGCTAAGTTCTGAGGATACAAAACCAAACAGTAATAATAATAGCTAGCATGTATATTATGTGCCAGGCACTATGCCAAGCACTTTGCAAATATTGCCTTACTTATCCTCAGAACTACCATATGAAGTAGAAGCTATTATTATCCCCATTTTTTTTATTTAGTTAGTTTTAGTTCATTTGAAAAAAAAAAGTAAGAAAAAAGAAAAACAGAAAAGGAATAGAAAACAAAATAAAGCAAAACAAAAGAGAATTGTTATGTGCTCAGCAGAATATCAGAGAGGATTCAAAATATATAAAAATAAATTACCAGATCAATAAAGTATATACATATATATGTGTGTTTTATATATATACATATATATTAATAGCAGAAATTATATTCATGAATGTCCATTTTTTTATTTCCTTATAAATTTTTCTATGGTTATCTGCTGCACATCTTATTTACTTTATTCTTTTTCCCTCCTGCCACCCCCAAACAAGCTACAGTTAAGAAAAGATATATTTTATATATATATATATATTTATATGATACACTTTTACACCTTCTTCATGTAGACATACATCTTTCCTATCCTGCTAACCTTTTTTTTTTTTTTTTTTTGGAGGCAGTTAGGGTTAAGTGATTTAACCCTTAGGGTCACACAGCTAGGAAGTATTAAGTGAGAACATATTTGAACTCAGGTCATTCTGACTTTAGGGTTGGTGTTCTATCCACTTCGCCACCTAGCTGCCCCTATCCTGCTAACTCTTTAATTAAATTCTACTCCATACCTTGCCTTGCAATTATTACTTAATCTCCCCTCACCTAAGGATCCCTCCCTTGTCTTCTTCCCTCACCCTTTGCTTCCCTATCTGCCCATCCCTCCCCCTTTATTTCTTTATAATTTTGAAGAATCTTTATAGATTCTTTATGGTATATATGTAGTGTTGCCTATTGAACCCACTTTCAATGTGAGTAGATTTTCAGAACTATGAGTCCTCCTCTCTCCTCCCCAATCCCTTTGTGTCTGTTCTTCCTCTGAACCTCATTTTTATAGCTTGATTAGTATTTTTACCTTAACTCTGCCAATCTCTCTTTTGAACTACCTTATTATTGATATGAATTTTAAACTTATACTATACATTTCCCATGTTAAAAATTTTTTTTCCATCTTTAAACAGTTTATCCATATGTTAAATTTTCTGTTAAGTTTGGGTTTGATTGATAGAAAGTCCTGAAAATCACAGGTTGAAAGTCCTTTTTTTCTCATTCAAAATTATAGATAATTTTGCTGGATGTGATGTTTTTGGCCACAAGCCTAGTTCTTTTGATTGTCAGTAGATGTGCTTCTAGGACCTGCAGTCTTTTGTGGTAACTTCTGATGTCTTATACAGTTCTAATTATAGATCCAGAGTATTTGAATTGCTTTTTTTCTTGTTTCTTGCAAAGTTTTCTCTTTGATCTGGGGGTTTCAAAATTTGGCAATAATATTTCTGGGTGTTTTTCACAAAGGATCTCTTTGAGGTAGTGATCGGTGGATTTTTTTCTATTTCTATTTTCCTCTCATGTATTATTATTCCGGGAAAATTTTCTTGGATTATTTTCTGCCAAGGTTCCCTTTTTGATCATAAGTTTCTGGCAGTCAATTATTCTTTTATTTTCTCTTCTTGATCTGTTCTCCAGATCTGTTGTTTTTCTTATAAGATGTTTTACATTCTGTTCTATATTCTCATTCTTTATAATCTGTTTTGTTATTTCTTGATCTCTTATAGCTTCACTGGCTTCCCCTTGCCCAATTCTGATTTTCAAAGAATTATTTTCATCTTTGAGTACTTCTAGTTGGTTATCTTTTCTTTTCTCCAAAAATCATCTTGTTTTTCTTGGATGATATTTATTTATTTATTGTTTTTGTTTTTCTTCAATGTCTCTCATTTGATTTTTAAATTCTTTTTTGAGTTCTATAAATTCTCTCTGGGCAGGGAGCCTTTTCACATTATTCTTTGGGGTAGAACCTTTTTTTTTTTTAACTAAAATGTCCTCCTCTGAAGACCCCCATCTTCCCTGTTTCTATAATATATTTCAATGTGGGGTTCTTTGTTCTTTGCCCATTCATTTTTTTTTTAAACAAGAGGTATGAGGTGGGGGGATAGTATCTCAAACTTCCTTTCAGTTCTCCTCTTTGACCAGGAACCTTAAACAAAAGTTTCACCCTCCTGCAAGTACCCACAGCCAGCATCATCCCTGCCCCATGCCTCTGCACTCACTGGGTACTGATTCCTTCTAAGATGTTCCATCTAAAGAAGTGTTATTGGGACTTCTAGGTGGCACCATAGCACATAAGGGCCCAAGCCTGGAGTCAGGAAGACTCATCTGAGCTCAAATGTGGCCTCAGATACTTCCTAGTTGAGTGACTCTGGGCAAGTCACCTAACCCTGTTTGCCTTAGTTTCTTCATCTCTAAAATGAGCTAGAGAGGAAAATGGCAAACCACTCTAATATCTTTGCAGGAACCCCAAATGGGGTTGTGAGGAGTCAGCCAGGACCAAAACAACTGAACAACCACAACAAATCATTGCTACACATATATGATATTAATTCATTGTGTGTGGTATTTTTATGCATAATGAAATTTCCCTATTTTATTCAAGTCCATTTTTACTCTTGCCTTATCTGAGATGATTTTTTTTTCTGTATTTAGCTAAAACATAATAGATTTTATTCTGGTATTTACCTCTCTGAAGCTTTCTGTCTCAAATGTTTTCTTATAGACAACTGAGCCTCTGCTTTCTAATCTACACTGCTCTCCCTCCATATATGGGTGAATTATCCTAATCACATTCACAATTGGAATTGTTACTTGTGTATTTCCTTCCTTTTTATCCTATTAATCCTTACCCTTCAGTTTATGTTGCTTAGGCATCTCTCTCTCTCTCTCTCTCTCTCTCTCTCTCTCTCTCTCTCTCTTTCAATTCTCTTTTCCCCTCCTCATTCCTTCTCTAATCTTCTGTTATATTTGATATATTTTGTTATATATATCAAACTGTTCATATTTATATTGTGTTTCTCAGCAAAAATATGCTTTTTGTGCAGCTTCTTTTTCATGCACTCCATTATGTGGTAAATTCTAGCTTCTTTCCTTCTTATTTCTTCTCTAATGGATTTCTTTCTTCTTTTCTTGTCCTTTTATTTTCTTAAGATTATCCAAATCAGACTTCTTCTCTGCCCTCTGACTTGTTACTTTCTCTGTGATCCCTGAAGACATTAAGGTTCTAAAGAGACTTTAGGATTTAAACATTTCTTTATCATATTATCCCTTCCAATTGTTCTATGTGTTTACCTTTCTATGCTTCTCTTGATTGCTGTGGTTTCCATTTCAAAATATCTACTCAGGTTGGTCTCTTCATCAGGAATGCTGGAAAATCCTCAATTTCATTAAAGAGCTATATTTTCCTCTTGTAAGATTTATACTCAGTTTTGCCAGAGAAGTTATTCTTGTTCTTAAGCCTTTACCTTGTTTCCATTTGGAATATTTTATATTGAAAGCTTTTTTTCCTTGGCACTCAGTTGTATTAGACCTAGAAGATCTAAATGCTTAATACTTGCCATTTTAATCATTCTAGTTTTTCACCTGGGCTATTCATATTGAGGGATGTGTTAACCTGATCTGAAGGAAAGTCAAACAGTTTCTTTAATCAGATTGCTCTTACCCTAGACTGTTCTGTGCTCTACTAGGCTTTAATATCAGTTTAAAAATTCAATTCTTCCAAATAGACTTCTATTAGTGACTTGGCACATAACTCATCTCCTCAATTACTTTATGTACCTATAGTGTCTTCACTTCTTTATATGTGTATTATTATTGGTACATGATTCTATGTGTTCACATTATATTGTGATTTTCAGATTTTTCTTTACAAAAGACAGGAGTCTTGTGGATAGAATAGAGAACAAAGATAGAAAGACTTGAATTCATATACTGATTTATAATTAATAACTTTGTGACCTTGCATAAGTCATTTACTTTATCTCAGCCTCAGCTTCCTCATCTGTAAAGTGGGGATGATAATAAGACTTGTCCCCCAGTTATAAGAATCAGATGAGATAACATGTAAAATCATTTGCAAAACCTTAAAGTGCTAAATAAATGTTAGTTGTTGCCATTAATATTTAACTTTTATTTCACCTAACCTAAGCCATATTCAGTATCCCAAAGGTCTTACTGTGATTTCAAGCTTTAATAGTTTTAAAGTTCTTTAAAACTTCTGGGATACTATATTTGAACTGCATGTGGAACAATGAATGCTATCTGCCCTATGGATACACAATAATTTAAATAGTCATGAACATATTTCACAGCCTTTATATTGTCTAGATCTATTAGGGGAGGCAGTGGTTGTGAAAAAATCATTTATAATATTCTTGATTTCACAAAGCCAGCAAGAAGTTGCAGCAGAATTGTTTAATAAGATCAAATAGGACAAATCCCACTCTTTAAAGGAGGAGATAGCAAGCTAGACTTAATTTGGCCTAATGTTTAATGTTAAAGAAAACTACTAATTGTAGTCAATAAAATATTCAGTATTTATGCTCCCTTAGAAAATACTCCAACACTAAAGGACTTTTGCTGTAATATGGATGATCATTTGTCGAGCATATTATAAATAATTACGTATTTATTATGTGTATTACATAAGATCAGGTGTTCTAAACTAAATATGTTGTTTGTTCTATACTATTTCTGTTAATAGTTTTTTCTATTTGTTTGGGCAAATAAAATTGTCTTTATATGACAAAATTTCCATCAGTCCTGACCAGAATTATCATTGTCACTCACACCTTACAAACATTTATCTTCAACAAAATATACCAAATACTCCTCATCCCAATGCAGATTCCTATAAATATGTAATAAAATAATACGAGATTTTAAGTTCTTCTCTAAGATTATAGAAGACCCATGATTTCACTAATAGAAGGAACTCCCAGTAAGGAAACTTAACAGTACTTTAAAAAACAAAGTGCCAGTAAATCAACAATATAAATTAACTATGAAGAAAGTAAGTCAGAAACATGGTATAGCAAGAAGCAATGGATTTGGAGTAAGAAGGCCTAGATTTAAGCCCTGTTTTCCTTTCTTCCCTCTCCTCCACAAGCCATTTATCAATTGGTACGACCAGTTTTGTTATTATCCTTATTGTTGTTCAGTTGTTTTAATCATGTCTGACTCTTCTTAAGGCCATTTAGGTTTTTGGGTTTTTTTTTGTTTTGTTTTGTTTTGTTTTGTTTTTTAGCAGAGATACTGGAGTGGTTTGTTATTTCCTTTCCAGATGATTTTAAAGATGAGGAACTGAGGGCAAACCACATTAAGTGTCACACAGTAAGTGTCTGAGGCTGGATTTGAACTCATGAAGAACAAATTATCACCTGTATAGGGGACATAATAGTAACTGCTCCCTGCCTATCTCATAGAAATTGATGAGATGTTTCAAAGAAATGCTTTGAGAACTTGAGATAAGCATTGTGAATATGAAATGTAATGAAAATTATTCTTAGTGCTTACTTAGCTTCCAAACCCAAACCTTTAGAATTTATGTTTATCTTTGAATCTGCACATGCAGATTGTTTACATGAGCAGTTAAGCATGGATTTTCAAGTCCTGCTTAATATTTGATTATATCTGCATAAATTTACCCAGCAATAACAATGGAATTTAATCCTCTAGTGAAAGAGCTGCCCCAATAACCTCTATATTTTGACCAGAAAGCCTTTTTGTCAAGTGAACACCAAGTTGAGAGATTTCTGAGGTCATTACTTTGTTTCCATTGTAACCCTATCTTCTGTTTCTTTCTAGGCCATGGCTGTACTCTTCTCAAATTTTAGCATTATAACAACAGCTCTTCTATTCAGGATAGTGCTAAAGTAAGTAACTTACTGTGAAAGCATATATCATACCTTAAAACTTCTCACTTTCTTTCAGATGATAACCCTGAACACCATAATCTCAGAGTCCAATTTGGATTTTATTCCTAGTTTTCTTTGTTGTATTGGATAAGTTTTTTAACCTATCTGGAAAGTAGGGAAACTCAAATCAAAGCTTCAATGAAAATTTGAACAAATCCCCTTGATAAAGTGTATTAAGTAGTTTGAGCTATTCCAAAGAAAGATAAATGTGCAAAACAGTGTTAGTATTTTATTTTTGAGACTCTGGGTTTCTGCAAATAGTTCCTAAGTAAGGCTTTTGGGCCTTTCCATCCATCTTTCCTCTCTGTCCTCCCATTCTCTCAGTTAAAATGTGAGCTTCTTAAGATGAAGCACTGAATTGATTATTTTAATTTGTATCCCCATGCCTTATTAGCACAGAGTTTAACACATAGAAGCAATTAATAATTGCCTTTTCATTCATTCATCCTCCCTAAGTCATATGTGCAAACATAGGCAGCCATGAATTTTTTTAATATGTTTTTAGTTTGGGAGATAAGACTTATATAGTATGTTAAAGTATTAAAAAAAAACCTGTACTTTTTTTTTTTTTTCATTTTAAAAATAACTCTTGGGGGCAGCTAGGTGGCTCAGTGAATAGAGCACCAGCCTTGAATTTAGGAGGACCCGAGTTCAAATCTGGTCTCAAACACTTAACACTTCCTAGCTGTGTGACCCTGAGCAAGTCACTTAACCCCAGCCTCAGGGGAAAAAAAAATAGCTCTTAAGACAAGGAAGTTGGAATGTTACAAATAGACTATAGATTAATAATAATAGGCTTAAACTTTTCACATTATGATAGAACTATCTTTTAGATCCCTGTGGAACAAATTATTTAATTTAAAAGCTAATCAGAAAGTTAACACACTGCAAGGATTGAATTAAATTTTCAGTCTAATGAAAAACTAATCTCTGCACGTATTTTAATAAAATAATTTAAAATTAGGATCATTAAGTATTTTCAACTTTGTTAATTAGGCACTATTTTAAAGTATAGTAACTGAAGTGTCCTAAATTAAGATAATGATTAGCTTACATTTATGTATTGCTTTTCTCTGCTAAGATACTTTATATTCATTATGTCATAAGCAAAATTATGAAGAGAATAGAGAAGGTATTATTTTCCTTCTTTTACAGATTAAAGTTGAATAACTTTCCCAGGATAAGAGAATTAGGAAATTGAAGAGGTGAGATTCCACTCAAGATCTTTTGAGTCTTTTTTCCAACAAACCATACAGTCTCCATTTAGAGTTTATGGTTCTTCAGATCTTTAATCCTTCTTAATTCTCATTTACATTGGAAGCTTAATTAAATGATATTATGTTAATTGCTTGTCCTTCTTGTTTATAATATACCATTCTCTCTTTTTTTCTGTTTCTGATCCCTCAAATCACATATCTGTATGACACTATGAATAATGATTTAGGATATATAATTGTCAGACTTCTATCCTTCAAAGAATGATAATTTGATATCTTTAGCAATTTTCCAAGTCTAAGAAACTCTTTGAGGATTTTTCCTTCGCCCAGAGGAAATTTTATTTTATGATCTTTAAGGGGAAGGGAGGAAAAGAATCTCGAATAAAACTCATCTCATCTAATTTAGTTTAGTGTTAACCTTTTATTTATGAATTATGAAAAAGAAAATTTAAACTAATAGATAGTTTAAGGAGCTTTTCAGAAATATATTTTGAAATATTTGCAAATTATACTCAACTTTGTGACTAATTCTAGAAAATAACCATCATGCAAATGTCTGTGGATACAAAAGTATTTTCCTATCAATTTACTTTTTAAAATTGAGTATGTATTCCTCTGGTGTAGAGGGGAGGGAAATAGAGTCCCAAGCTACCATGAAAATTAGACTTAAAGCAATAAATTTTTTTTTGTACCACAATTTGTCAAATTAAAACCATTTTATGATAACAGTTTAGTCAATGTCCAATAATTAGACACATAAGAAATACACATAAGAAACTCAAAACTAGGTTTTTGTTTTGGATCAGACCACTTGAAAAAAAAATGTGGCTTTTATAAAATGGTGGTGTTTTGGTCAAGAGAACAATCTCTAACCCACTGCAACTATTCCCTTCCCTCACCTCAAGTGTGTAGATGTTTTATGTTAAGGAAATTGACCTTATATTTAGTTGTATAATCTATCCATTCTGTACTTCTTTAAAAACAGTTTTGGATACTTAAAATATTTATTCTCTTATTGATTTTTATGAGTCTGGTGGTTTCTCAAGATTATGATACAATGATCTGTGAGTATAGCTTACAGGAACCCTATCAATGTACGTCAAGAACTTATCCAAACAAAGAGTAGACAAAAAAGTCTGCCTGAATCTTTAATACATCATACTTAGGTATGGAAGTTAAAAGAAAGGTTTCCAGACTATAAACCACTACATAGAATTCCCAATTTCTCTATTTTTGTCTGCCTGCATTTTGGATTTCCTTCACAGGCTAGTTGTACACTATTTCAAAGTCCAATTCTTTTTGTACAGCAAAACAACTATTTGGACATGTATACATATATTATATTTAATTTATATTTTAACATATTTAACATGTATTGGTCAACCTGCCATGGGGGGGGAGGAAGGAGGGGAAAATTAGAACAAAAGGTTTGGCAATTGTCAATGTTATAAAATTACCCATGCATATATCTGGTAAATAACTATTAAAATAAATAAATAAATATCCCTTAAGGAAAAAAAAAAAAAGAAAGTTTCTAAAATGATTTTTAGTGTGAGGTGATTCAGTGACCCGAAGGAAAGGATATCCTATAAATATTAATTAAATGTCTAAGTTTAAGCCCCAGAAACAACAATCAGTTTCCTTTGAACTCAGGCAGCAAAGGATTATTTGAGAGCATTGCAGGATTTATTAATCCAAATACTAATGAGTTGGTTTTAATGATAACCATTAAATATAGAGGGTAAAATACATGGAGTAAATATGATCTTATTTTTTTCATTGTGAATAGGCGACATCTCACCTGGATACAGTGGGCTTCTCTGATGATTCTTTTTTTGTCAATTGTTGCCCTGACTGGAGGGACTGAAAATATACACTTGGCAAGACATAGATTTCATCACAATGCATTTCTCAGTTCATCCAACTCTTGCTTTCTCCTCACAAGGCCACTAAGTGAGTGCCATGGAAAAGACAATTGTACAGCAAAGCAATGGACTGTTCCTGAAGTGAAATGGAATACCACAGCTGGGACTTTCAGTCGTATCCGCCTGGGCCTGGGTCATGTACTGGTGGTGGTTCAGTGTTTTATTTCCTCGATGGCCAACATCTATAATGAAAAGATATTGAAGGAAGGGGATCAGCTTACTCAAAATATCTTCATACAAAATAGCAAACTCTATGCTTTTGGAGTGATTTTCAATGGATTGACCCTAAGCCTTCAGATCAGTAACCATGGACAGATGGAGAATTGTGGAATTTTTTATGGCCACAATGCGTTTTCAGTAGCGCTTATTTTTGTCACTGCTCTCCAAGGTCTCTCAGTAGCCTTTATTTTGAAATTTCTGGATAATATGTTCCATGTTCTAATGGCTCAAGTCACAACAGTGATAATCACTACAATATCTGTCCTAATCTTTGACTTCAAACCATCTTTGGAGTTCTTTCTGGAAGCCCCAACAGTCCTTCTTTCTATATTTATTTATAACTCTAGTAAATCTAGAAGTCTGGAATATGCTTCTATTCAAGAAAGAACCAAAGATCTAAGTGGCAATCTCTGGGAACGATCAAGTGGGGTGAGTACCTAGAATGTTATTTTCTGTCTCTTCAACCAGAGTTCTGAGGCTAGTTGTTAATGTAAAAAGATGAAAAACTATTTCTTGAATCTCTGAAAATATCTTTTGGATAAGCAAATATTTAATGAATATTTACTAAGATAAGATGCAAGATGCTATATAGGATATACAAAAAAGGTGACCCAAAATCCTAGCCTCGTGGTCTAGTTGAGAAAATAATATTTAAACATGGAAAGGTAAATGATAATATGTAAATAAACTTAACTGAGCTTCTTAATTTTCCCTTCATTCATGAATAATAATAACTAATGTAGTACATACTATGTACCAGGCACTATGCTAAGAGCTTTGCAATTATTATCTTATTTGGTCTTCACAACAACGTTGTAAGGTGGATGCTTTTATCATCATTATATAAGTAAGGAAACTGAAGCAAACAGTAATTAAAAGATTTAATTCAACTTAGCTAGTAAGTGTGTGAGGCCAAACTGCAGATGTGTATAATATGGCATTATAGTCCTGTCAGATGTTGAATGACAATTTAAGATTCTTTTTGTTGACCTAGCTCTTGCTTGACCAAAAATTTGGAAATAACTATTTCAGAATCAAATTTCTGTCAAGTGGGAATATGCCAATTTTTTTGCTCTACCTTTTGGCCAAATAAGTATTTATTGTCCTTTTTATCTAAAAGATATAACTAACACTTTTAAAGGACCTTTGAAAAGGATAACTCTGGGAAGGGAGGGAAGAGAAAGGGAAAAAGAAAGGGAAAGGGAAAGGGAAAAGGAAAGGGAAAGGAAAAGGGGAAAGGGAAAGGGAAAAGGAAAAGGAAAAGGAAAAGGAAAAGTAGCAGACAGAATTTAGGTTTTTCTTATTTCCATCCTTAGCCATTACTGGTATTGACCAGCAGAGTGTGCTAGCTACATTTTTAAAAACTATGACCATACTAAAATCTTGATGGGGTTTTAACTTTGCAATAAATATAGTGTATATTTTACCAAAATTTCTCTATTATAAAATGAGTTTTATGAGATCTTCAGTAACTGGTTTTACAAGCTATAAATATGCCTTTTTGATTTGATAGCAAAACAAAATCCATTTCCTTCCTTTCAAGGAGTCTTTGAAAGTTATAATTATAAGTATATTGTTTTAATATATTAATTTCCACATATTTCCTTTAGGATGGAGAAGAACTGGAACTTCTGACTAAACCTAGTAGTGACAATGAATCAGAAGATGATGCTTCCTAGCTGGGACCAAAAACAAATGGCAATTCTTAAGAATACGCTATTAATTTTGAATGTTTTTCTTTTCATTTACAACTTTTTCATTTTTTACTTTGTTAAGAAATATCAAAGGCTCAATGAAATAACTATGATACTGAGACACAATAGTCCTAGCCCCACACTTTGTAATTTAATGTGAAATATTTACATAGTATCCTCAAGTTGCCAAAATATAGAGTATATACTTTAACTACTCTAAACTTACAGGAAAAACTCATGTCAGTCCATCAAGTCCTGTATTTTTATCAGGGTAGCAGCTCCTTCCATGAATACAAATCATAACCTGTTTATAGTTTCAGAATTTCCCAAAGTTTGGAGAGGTTATGATTTGTAGTGAATAGATGCCTTACCAAAAATGAACCTCATGGCTCTTTTACTACTGAGGGACAATTTAAGTCTTTATTTTTCTCTTTATATATAAATATTATTACCCTAAATACCCTTACCTTTTGAGGGTAGAGTGATCTCTTTATTTTTCTCTTAAGGGTCTTGGGAACTCTTAATCAAATTTTTGCTCTAAAAAATGCAAATTTCTGACAATTGTAGAATTTGTGTATTAGTTTTTCCTTTTGCCAAAGAATTTCTTTCTTTCTTTTTTTTTTTTTTTAAACCAAATGTCCAAATGTGAATTTTATGGGATTCATGAGTATTAAGTTTTTGGTGATTGTTGTGTAAACTTTTTAAGTGAACAACAATTTAAATCAAAGTAGAATTTCCAGATCACAATAGTTATTACTTGTACCCAATAGTTTATTCATTGGAACAAGCTAAACTTGGAACAAGCTAAACTTTTCTCTCTATTAAAAAAATAACAAGTTTGTTATTTTTGAATACAGTTAAATTTTCAGTAAATAATATTTTTATTAATATGTTTGTGAGTTTTTAAGCAGGATGACTGATGTATGTGTCTGTATCCTGTATTACACTTTTTTTCTGAGATGATATTCAAAGTTAGAACAGTGTGATTATAGCTCTGCTCCTCAAGTGGAAGACTTTGAAAACTAGTATTGCTTTTGCACAGTTATAACTAATTATTTTAAAACAATAAGACTTAAAATAAAACATTTTATAATAATTTGTATCACTTTCATATGTTTTCAATAATTTTCAAATCAGTTTAACAATTATTAAGCACCTACTATGTATAATGGAGTGCCTGCAAAGAGCTTACTATCTACTAGAAAACATATGTACACAGATAAATACAATGAAAATTGAGAGTGAGAACACTTAACTAGGGCTTCCATGTCCATTTATTTCCCTATCTTAATTAAGAGCAAGACAAAACTTTGGAAAACTGTGAAATTGTTTTTTTCCCTTCCCTCAAGTCGCCACATAGCACCATGGTTGTGTGTGTATGTGTGTGTGTGTGTGTGTGTGTGTGTGTGTGTGTGTGTGTGTGTGTGTGTGTGTGTTTAAAGTCATCCCTCCCCCCCCATACTCAGGCCAAGAATCCTACATTCCTCTTTTTTATCTTGGAATAGGTTTTTCCTGCCAGGTTCCATTCTCAGTTTCTTATTCCAAAAAGAAAAAAAAAATCTATATTAATAAAAGTTGAAAAATCCTAAGGATTCCATAATGGAGGAAAGTCCTTGTTACACAAACTTGCTGGAGTACCTTCACCCCTCTGACCTCTTATCATAATTTGCATTTCTCAGATATTTATTGTGTTTGATTTTTTTTTACTAAATAAGACGTGATTTTTTTAAAAAATAACTCCGAGGGGCTGCTAAGTGGCGCAGTGGATAGAGTACCAGCCCTGAATTCAGAAGGACCAGAGTTCAAATGTGGTCTCAGACACTTAACACTTCCTAGCTGTGTGACCCTGGGCAAGTCACTTAGCCCCAGCCTTAGGGAAAAAAAAAGATAACTCCCATTCAGATCAACAACTGTTTGCTAATTAGAGTGTTAGAAAGTTGCTTTTTCCGTGTGTGTGTGTGTGTGTGTGTGTGTGTGTGTGTGTGTTTTCATATCCCTATTAGACTTGAATTTTCAAGGGAAAGAAACTATGCCTTATTTAAATCTTCTATCTCTCTGAGTGTTTAACACAGTGCTAAATGTTTGCTATATTTAATTGAATTCTTCACCAAGATCCTCTGCTCATATAGATATATCTGCCACAGACTTTTGTGATACATTGGTAAAACTTAATTCAATTCATTCAATAAGCATTGATTTTCATTGCTGAAGTGTGCAAAAGTACTATAGCTACAAAGACTAAAACATTATAGGCTGTATCCTTGGAGAATTACATTGTGTTAGAGAAGCAGCATGTACACAGACAAGTAAATGTAAGGTTTTGAGGGGAAAAAATACTCATGTAGTTTAAATCCCTCCTCCTACAAACATGGTCTGCTAAAATCTAGACCCAGGTCAAACTATGTTTTAGGTCAGTATCCAAGTCCCCATCTTGTTTCTTTTATTTGGCTAAACTTTAAAATATTAACTGAAAGGAAAATCACTTTAACATAATAGCAAAATAAATAACAAGGTATATACATAACCCCATCCCTATACTCACAGGAACATATTCTCCCATACACTGGTAATTGAGAAAGATATCACAGGTGGCCCTGACAATTCATTATCCTAGTACCAACCCCTTAACAAAAACGCTTCTCTCTGAAACTGTTGGATATTTCCCTAAAGAATTAGTGATGTCATTTTCTGGTTGTTTATTGACCTGTTACTGTCAAACTAACAATGATTTAAAGTTGCTATGTGACCTCTTCACTGCAAGACAAGGTTGAGAGCCCTTTGTTCATAGCCTCAAGATTATTTCTTTCTTTATTTATGTACTTTTTTAACATCATATTTTCCTCAGTATCTCTCATAATTTCTCCCCCTCCCAGAAAGCCATCCTTTTTAACAAATGATATTTTTTAAGATTAAAAAAAGGAGGAATCAGCATAATTTATCAACCTATCAACAACAATTTGAAAATAAGTGTAATGTGCAACATTTGCAGATCTCCATCCCCTGTAAAGAGGTGAGATGGGAATGCTTTTCTAATATCTCTTCTTTCAAGATATGCTTGTTCTTTATAATTTTTCAGCATTCAGTTTTGATTCATGTGTGGTTTTTTCATTTATATTGTTGTAGTCATTGTGCATATTATTTTCTTGACTCTGCTTATTACATTTTATATCTGTTTATATAGATCTGCATTTTTATTTGTATTCATCATTTCTTTTTTTTGTGTGGGTGAAGCAAAACCTCGGGGGTCTTCCAAGATCATATAGCTAGTAATTGTCAAATATCTGAGGTCAAATTTGAACTCAGGTTCTCCTGACTCCAGGGCCAGTGCACTATCCTTTGCATCAGCTGGGTATCTCTGTATTCATTTCTTACAGCATGTTAATATTAGATTATATTCTGTACCACAATTTCTAAATAATCTTTCTTTTATAATTGCCTCTATCCTATTTCATCAAAAATAACATGTTCCATCTGAGAGGTACATGATCTGCTTTTCTTCTATTTTTTTTTCTATTGCATAAGCTTTCCTATGATGGTTACATATAGTATAAGGTGTTTACTGTCTAAAAGCTATTTCAACAAACTAGGAGAGAGTCCTTTCCTTTACTTCCACCAAAAGTAATTCCCTCGGTCTAACTCAGAGTTTGTATAACGTTAAATATGTTCTTTTTAGCTTTTTCTTAACCATGACAACTACTCTAGATCTATTCAGATTACCTTGGAGATTCACTTGCAGCCAAGTAGATAGGGTAGAACTGATGATTTTTGTTCCTTTTATTTTTCCTTAAGATCTATCTCACTTAGCCTACATGATGTGTAGCAACCACTCACAGTTCTGTTTCAAAGCTGAGCTAGTTTGCCCTCTCCTCAGGCAGCCTGGTGGACCCCCACTCTCAAAAAATTACCATATGTGCCAGAGTTAGCAACAACATTTAAATCTCTTAGGCCCCATTGCAGCTCAGAATTTCCGAGCTTAAGCTTAGCTTCCCCAGCAACTACTAGGCTTGTTATCTTCTACCTCCCTTCCTATAATCATACCAAACTCCCTATGCTAACAACCTAGTTATTTGGAAGGCTTGGCTAAGATGATGTCCTAGCTGAATATGAAAGAAAGATGATTCTGAGACATAAAGACAGAGTGAATTCTATACTTGGAGAGCAGCTTGTGTGAAGATGCAGAAATTGAAAATATAATATCAACTTCAGGGATAATTAACCCAATTTGTTTGAAATATAAAAGTACATGAAGGGGGATAATATGAAATGTCTAGAAAAGTCAGTTGGACCTAGATCAATTCTTTAAAAGCCAACCCAGGGTCCTTGTATTTTATCTCAATGTCAATGTGAAGCTGAAATCTCCCTTCTAGGAAAGTCAGCTCCAACAGTCCTCTACTGATGAACGAGAGCCCTTGTCTTCTTAGTCAGAAGTTTGGGGCCTACCTATGATCTACCCATTTTCTTATAACTTCCTACTTTTAAGTACTTATAGACTGGACCAAAAAAATGTACCTCTTGAATGATTATGATTATTTTACCAGAGAACTAAGCCTTTATTTACACTAAACTGAATTCCAGGTTTCTCATTAGTTTGTCCCATCTGGATAGCTTACCCACACAGTTTCCCTCATTATTTATTGACCCACTCTCATGATTCTGAGAAATAGCATATAAAAACTCCTTCCAAACTTTAGGGTGACACATACCTTATTCAGCCTGGGTATCCATTTCAATATACAACTTAGAGGATAGCTCACTGAGAAATCACATAAAATAAGTTGTCTTTGGTAAGTTAGCACAGTTAATCTTTAATATATTCCCATCTGGCTCAGCATATAAACAAATGACTTGTGACTATCAGACAAGGAGTACCATTTGGATCCCAAATGGGCTCATCACTCAGTAAGGTCACTTCTCTAACAGGTACATCTGGAAATAATACACCTCAGAATCCCTCTTTCCAAATGAAATATGGCAATATCCTGAAATTGAATTCCTATAGAAGGCAACCAGCTGATGATTACAAAGTTGTGGGGGCCTGAGCAAGGGAATGGGGCTAATGGGAATGGGTACTCACCCTGGGTTTGTTGGAGTGTTGGTATCATCCATTCTATTCCCTCCGTCCCACCCTCCTAGAGCTGGAGTTTAAGTGAGGAGGTCTCGGTCCCTGTCCCAGACCCAGTGTGTAGGGGCTTGGGCTTGGATCTAAAAACAAGTTAGATAAAAAAAAGTTTTTGATATTTCCTCTTTAATCATGTGTTGTATCATTTGCAACCCTAGTCAGATCCAATATTTGTGATTGACTATATATACAAATCCTTTTTTTTAGACCTTGGTTGCGCTGAATTCTATGCCTAACTTCATTGGCCTTCCTCTCTCTGGCATTATTTCCTGTCGATCTTAGCATTGTAGTATAATGAATAGCAATGCCACTATTACATTTTTACAGAGTTAGTAAGATCTGAGTTTAAATCCTACTTCAGACATTCTCTAGCTGTGATCCCAGACAAGCCACTTCATCTCTTAGGGCCTCAGTTTATTCATCTGTAAAATGAGGGGGCTGAACTCAAGACCAACTAGTCTCATCTTTAAATCTGTGATCTTTTCCTCATGTTTTTTTTTTTTTAATCTACATCTTTTCTTCATCACTCTCTTCCTTGAAAGTAAATCAAGACACTCTAGTCTAATTTTTAAGGGTTTTATATCAACAGACTCCAGCCTTATTTTCATACCTTGCAGCTCCTACCTTTTACCTATTTTTCCTACTTCCATTCATATCTGTACTCTATTCTATGTATTTTTCTCTATATCCTCATATCTACCCTCAAGCTTTCCTCTACTCCCCCAGATATGATGGAAGAAAGTGCTAGTCTTGGAATCAAAAGAACTAAATTCAATCCTGGCAATAATATTTTTTAGCTGTACCACTCCTGATAAATTAATTAATCTGCCTCTCCATGCTTTAGGTCTATTTCAGTAAAATGGAGACCTTTCTTAAAGACTATTGACAGAAAGGTTCTCTATATACCTTAAAGTGCCATATAAATGTTAATTATCATTTGATCCTATTACCAATCTCTTCTTTCTTCCTTCAAAAAAAAAATCCTATAATCTCCCCTTTAAATCTCTCCTCTGCTTTTCCTGGTCAAATAGAAATAAAGTTTTGACACTTATCTTCTGGGCATAAATAATAACATCATTCAGTACTCCAAAATTTGCAAAGTGTTTTTACATGCATAATGCATTGGAAGCTTACAACTCTGAGAAATATTTATGATACATATGGTTATTCTAATTTTACAGACAAGCAAAAAGATATTGAGAACAAAAGTTCAATGTTCTGCACAAGTGCTGTCTTCCTGTTCTAATCTTGATTCTTCATCTGGGAGTCTATGTTTACACTTGAAGAAGGGTCAAAGACATAGGACCTTCTTAGGATTTTAAAAGTGGAAGGAATTTTTAAAATCATAGTCACCTTTATTTCTATATGAACAAAACCTGAGAGGTTAAGAAATTGCCTCAAGTTACAAAAGTAGTAAATAGAGCTAGGATATAGTAAATAGTAGAAATCAAAATCCTCTGACTTTTCCCACCACACCATTTCCCGACTTAAAAGATTCATTCTTTCATCATTGTGTGTAATCCCTTTTCTAAGACAGATCCTAATACTTTTATCCCTCTGTGCCTTAATAGGCAATTGTTAATTGTGTTGATCAGTGAGATATCAGAAAAGGAATTTGGTGAAAAGACAGGACACACACTTCCATATTAAAACCAACTTTTGTGTTAAATGTGGAAATGTGTTTAGAAGAATTGTACATGTTTATGTTAGATTGCTTGCAATTTAGGGGAGTGGGGTCGGGGAAAGGAAGGGAGAAAAATTTAGAATACAAATTTTGCAGTATGAATGTTGAAAACTTATCTTTGCATATATTTTGAAAATAAAAAGCTATTATTAAAATAAAAAAAAACAACTACACATAGAAACTGTGCATATATTTAGAATGGTTATCATGAGACACACTAGCTAACTAGGCTTGAGTCAGAGGGTCTCAGATTAGATATTGGTTCCACTACTTTGGGCAAACTACTTGTCCTCTCTAAATTGCAATCTTCTTATCTTTAAAAACTGGAATAGTGAAACCTATGTACTCCTCAAACTATGTTCCAGGCACTGTTCTGAGCACTGGGGAATCAAAGAAAAATAAAAGATAGTATATGCTTTCGAGGAGTTGTCTAATAGAAAAGACAACATGTAAACATGTTGTTTAATATGTATAAATATGTTATGTACAGGATAAATTAAAAGTAATAGAGGAAAGGCAGTAGAACCAAGAGGGAGCAGAAAAGGCTTCCTGTAGGAGGGAAGGCTTTAAATGGGATGAGAAGAAAGCCAGAGGAACTAGTAGGCAGAGATAAAGAAGGGAATTTTAGATGTGAGAGACAGCCAAAAAAAAAATGCCCGGAGTGAAATATCTTGTTTGAGGAATGGTGAAGAGGCCAGTGACTCTGGATGAAAGATTATATTTAGGGATGATGTATAAGAAGACTGGAAATGAAGGAAGAAGAGCTAGGTTATAAAGGGTTTTGAGGGCCATAGGATTATATATTCGATGCTGGAAATGATAGGAAACCACTGGAGTTTATTGGGAAAAGGAGGGTAGATAGTCATGATCAGATTGGTACTTTAGGAAGATTACTTTGACAATTGAGTGGAAGATGGCCTAGAGTTCAAGAGACTTGTATCTGGAAGACCAACCACAAGATTATTACATCATCTAAGTGTGTGTATGTTTATATGTAAACACACATTTTTTTTAAATAATGGAGTTGAACTCTAGGGACTCTGAGGCCCTTCTAGCTCTTCATCTTTGATCACACACTCCTCTTGTTTTTGCCTTCTACTATTCTCCCTGCATGGGCATGACATTTCTGTGTCTTGTTTATTTTAGATTTGCCTCTTTCCTTTTAATGAAATCTCTTAGAAGTTCTTCATCTTTTAGAACTAGAACATGAACAGTCTTTCTTCTTTTGAGTTCGGATCATCCCCCATGTGTCAGTGTCACAACTCCCAGTGAAGCAGCCACCCACCATCAGACACTCACTTCATCACAGATCTGGCGAGTGACCAGAACTCTCCAGTTCATCGCAACAATGAATTTTCTCTGTATCCGCCGGAAATCATAGTAGAGATTACGCCACAGTCTCTTTCCAAAAAGGGCAGGCATCATATTGAATTTAGATTTCATGTCATCTTCCTCAATTTGATTGGCAATAAATCTGCCCACAAGGGAAGGAAAAACACAAAGCAGATGCCTAGTAATGACAGACCACTCACTCAGAACCAGTAAAGTGTGATACTGGAGAACTGAGAACCCAGGTAATACATAGGTTAGGAACTAATAACAGTTTTACTCCCAACAATTCTCATCAGACTAATCTGATTTCCTTCTATTTCAAATAACTGGCCCTAAAAAGTTTACATCAGAAGAAGAGAAGGAATCTAGAACAGGGATTCATAACTTGAGGTCCACAGAGACTTCAGAGGTCCATGAACTTGCAACTTATAATATTTTGATGGTTGTATTTTAATATAATTTGTTTCCTTTGTAAACCTATATTTTTTATTTTATGCATTTAAAAGTAGTATTTTAAGATGACATCTATAGTTTTCAATTCATTTTCATGGCGGCTACGACACCCACAAAAAGTCAAGAACTCCCGGTCTAAAATCAGGTATAGTCAAATTGGAATAGTATAACAAATAGCCAAAGTAAAGAAGGTGAGTAGCCCATTCAAAGTTTCTGGTGGCCCACATAAAGGCCCTTGAATCCTAATTTTCCTTCCTCCAGCATTCTATATGCTCTAAAGTAGGACTCCAAAACTAGATTCAATAGTCAATTCCTTCTTTTTCCCTTGTATGTATTCATAATGCAGATAAATCAGCAGTCTCTGTTACTTAAGTCAGCTTAGGGAATTGTTGGAATGGAAGGGATGGTATGAGTCCCTATCATACCTAAAATAGCAATCCACTTGGCTGGGAGACCTTCTGACCTATTATATTTATTTAGACAGGAAGGGGATAAGGATTTTGACCCCTGAGAAATACTCACAGTGCCACAAAAAAATGGATCCGATTATAGGTATAAGCTGGAAGTCTCACCCGGCCAAAGTATTCTACAACTATGGAGAGCAAGTACTGACAAAAGAGAGGGACATAGTCAGCGAGGGCAAACTCAGGAAATCAGAATCATAGAATTGAACAAGATTTTTTAGAGGCCCTCCAGTGTAATGTAACCCCTCATTCTATCCTCATTCTAGATAAGAAAACTGAGGTCCCGAGAGATTGTGATTTTCTTAAGACAAACTAGTATTTATGTTGGTAATAGGTTAAGCAGTTGTCTATGTGCCCCCCCCCATTTTCCCCAAAGACCCCTAGCATAATTTACCAATGTCTGCATTCCTTAATTGGTTAGACAAAAAAAGGCAGAGCCATTGTCTTTGAAAGGGCCTCCAAAGACTGACTGTTACCACATTTTCCAGCCTAACCTCACATTACTCCCTTTCATATAACTTTAAAACACAGCCAAGCTGCACTACTAGCTATTCCCTAAACACTCCCCAAATTTTCCTATCTATGTGCTTTAGGCAGCGGTGTTCCTTACACCCAGAATGCCCTTTCCTTTTATCTTTGATACTCGAAATTGTACCCCACTTTTAAAGCTCAGCTCAAATGTTAAGGCACTGAGGAGTGTAAAAGCAACCAATTCTGGGGCAATTTGGCACGGGGAAAAGAATGATAACTGGATGAAAGTGATGGGGAGGGGGAAGGAGAATGAGGTGAAAGAGACTAGAATGGGCATTGAAGGGGAGTTTCCTATAAAGAACAAACCAGTTCAATGAGAGGATTGTTGAAATGAAGGGGATGGGGTAGGTCCCTACCACCCATAAAGCAATAATCCACTTGGCTGGGAGAGCATGTGACTTCAGTGTTTATTTAGTTAGGTGGAGGGCATGAGGGAGCTAATGGCACAATAGATGGACCTGAAATGAGAAAAACTTGAGATGAAATCTGACCTCACTTATTAGCTGCATGAACCTGAGCAGTCATTTAACCTCTGGCCTACCTCTATTTCCTCATTTATAAAATGAAAATAATAGTAGCACCTATTTTCTAGGATTATTGTGAAGATAAAATGAGATATTTGGAAACCATAAAATACTATTTATATAGCATTTTATTTACATAAATAAAATATATTTATATATTTTAAATTTTATTTACATAACATTGTTATTTTCTGTGTTATAAAAAAAGAAAAGTTGTAGTTATCTTTGCCCACAATTTAACTAGCCCTGATCCTTGTGTAACTTTAAATGGAAAGGAGCTCAGCTATGGGTTGGACTAAGCCAAAAGAAAGAAATAAGTTCCTTTCCCACATCATCATCAACATAATTAATAGCTAGCATTTCTATAGCACTTTGAGGTTTACCTGATTTCATGGACAAAGATTAACTACTTGAAAAATTTATGGGACTCCTCTGCTAAACTCAGCCCAGAAGCTAAGCTTTGATGGAGTAATGAGGCAAAGTTTCCTTAAGTTTAAGAGAACCACGTGGGAGGGACTACTGCTCTAGAGGAAACTACAAGCCATACCTCCAGAAGACCCTTGAATGCCTGTGTTGTGGCAAAACATAGAGACAATAGAACAATCAACCTCAGAACACTGTGCCTCAATTTCCCCATTGCAAGCACTTAACCCCCAAAACCATCTCCAAAGCCTCAAACATGCAATGAAAGGTCCTTCCTACCCCAGCATTACAAAGCGAAAACAAATTCCACAGTTAGGTGTCCAGGGGAGCAGCAGATACCTTATCAGCTACTTTAAAATGACTGTCGGAATCCAAGAATTTCCTAATGACTGGGTCTTCTGTGGAGGAGAAAGGCTGCATCAGAACAGGACAAGGAAATCATGAACACTCCAACCCCAGAAGAAAGTTCTGGTTATAGATGCAAATGCCAGGAAACATTAAAACTGGCCTTTTGATGCCCTTCTTATAGAAACTGTAACTATGGGCTAGATTGTTCTCCACCCGTTTCTATAGGTCTCTCTAGACATGTGAGAAGTCACAGAATCATAAACTTGAACTTCATTTAGCCTAAACCCTACCTGATCTGTGAATACCCAGAAAGTAGTCTTCCAGCCTCAACCTGAAGACCATCAGTGACTAGTGGGGTAAAGTGTTCCATTTGGAAATAGTTCTAGTTGTTGGGAATGGGAAGTTTTGCTTTAGAGCTGACAAGCTGTCTGTCTGGGGCATTATTCATCATCCTAATTTTAGCATCTAGTGAGCCCCCATTTTCTGGGAATCGTTCCCTTTGAGGAATAGACTGGAGAATCTTGAGTTTGTATCCAGGTAAGAGTTTTAGGTAAGAAATGGATCCCTCTGTTCACTTCAATTTCAAGTTGATTCAACTTACAGTTGAATTATTTTGAATTTGACTTTTCTAGTGTTTAAGTTTCTGGACATCATGCTCATAGTTAACAGACTTGGCTCTAAACATTGGGAATGTGGTTGGGGAAATATGAACTGGGAATTCCTGATTGGTGTCTCTTACCCAGGAGCCTGAAGAAAGCCTCTAAGTCTTCTGGGCGAAAATCAGCAATTTTTCTCCTTTTCAGAACAAGCTTTGTGTCTGTTGATTCAATCACCGACCATACCTTCCTCTTTCTTTTCTGTCTATTCTCATTCCTTTCTTCTGATTGAGATGGAGACTCTGTGATGTCCTCTGAGGTTGAGGGTACATCAGTCTCTAATAAGACTTTGGGGTTGGTCAGCAAGGAAGCTACTGAGGAAAAAAATGAGAATCAGAGAAAGAAGGCCCCAGAGAGGGTCCTCATTGCCTCATTTGGTGCTCACAGGAGCGCTGTGTGGCGGGCATTGAAAGTGTTTTTCATTCTTATTTTATGAATGAGGAAGCCGAGATATCAATCTACCTGTCCCTAGCAAGCTACATTACTAAGTCACCAGGGACACTGAGACTTGAATCTAGGTCTTCTGACCAAGTTCTGTGCTCTTCCATGAAGTCTAGGTAGCAATTGTACCCAAACATACTAAAGGAGAATAGCTGAAAATGAGATCCATGTGGTGACTATCTCACCAAATAGATTGAAGGCTCACCCCCTCTTGTTGAAACGCTATACTAAATGATCTCTCAGGATTGCCTGGAGACCTGACCCCTATGATTAATGGACTACGTCTTATTAATTATTATTATTATTATATATATGTAATATACATATATAATATATTTAATTTAATAATATATTAATATAACACAATAATCATATTATTTACTTAATAATAAGTTAACTTATTAGCAACTGACTAGAATCACTGGATACCCCACATAACAACATTCTGGGTTCTCAGCTACCTAGACAGCTAGAATAGAGAGCAAAGCCCTGGAGTCAGGAAATCTGGATTCAAATCCTTCCTTAGGTACATCTATGTGATCCTGGGTGAGTCCTCCTTACATTTTATCCTCCTCCTCTATAAAATGGGGATAATAAGAGCACCTACCTCCCAGAATTGTTGAAAGGTTCAAATGAGACATTTATAAGGCATTTTGCAAACTTTAAAGCACCATATAAATGCTAACTAAGTCTAACTTCTTTAGAGGCCTGTTATCATCCCTATTTTTTCCCTCTACCCCATAATCTTTGATACATTTACATTTTCATCCAAGGAGATGACAAACTAGGCTGTCATTGTATTTTTTCAATATGTCCTCTGCTTTTCTGCCTTCAAATCTTTGCTTATGTCATCCTTAACAATCTCTCTGATGCTTCCACTTACTGAAATCGTACTCATAACTTAAGGACTAACTTGAATATCACCTTCAAGAAGTAATCCATGATCAATCCCAACTGAAAGTGATGACTCTCTTTCCCTTGAAAGCATTTAGCAATTAGGGTACCTTCCTTGGGTATTGATCACCATCGATTTTGTTTGATGGCTATGTGTGTATCATTTCTTTTATTATACTTGTACAAAACACATCTTATTCAAATTTGTATCTCCCTTTTCAAAAGCATACATATAATACAATTTCTGATACCTTCAAATAAAGAAAACTTAGAGTGAAACACATGGAAATAAAAAATATTAATGTGAAGACTTACATGGAAATTTGATTCACTTAAAAAAAAAAAACAGCCTCCTGAGAGCAACCTTGATAGTTAATTGTTTGTATAGTTTCCTAAAATTCATAAAACACACTTTATACAAATCATTGTATGTAATATGCATTGCAGCCTTGTAAGGTAATTAGCACTGAGACACAAGGAATTTCAATTAATTAACTTGTCTGAAGTCACTCAGCTGCTAAGTGCGAGAGACAGAATTGGAAGACAGCTTTTCCCTTTTCACAACTATGCACAGCCTAAAGAAATGGGATATTTGATAGGTACCCAGGGGAGGGAGCCAAAGACAAGCTTAACTTACTTTATGGAACCATAGACACTGACAACTAGAAGGAAACCTTCTCCAAAACTTCTTATTGTGCAGATGAGGAAAAGTAGATGCAAAGAGGTGCAGTTAAGTAGTTAAATGTTACATAGGTCAGATAGCAACAAAACCAGGATTGGAAACTACACATCCTGCTCTCCAGCACAGCATTGTGCCATCATGCTGCCATTTTCCTAGAGCTATCCCATGTCCAAAATCATCCTTCATACTGCCTTTGGCTGATTTGCTATAGGCCAGGGATCTTTAACCTGGAGTCCATAAATTTGTTTGTTTTTAATATTTTGATTATTGTTTTTTAATACAATGGGTTTCATTTAATACTGTGTATTTTATGCACTTAAAACCATCATACTGAGAAGAGATCTATAGATCTCATCAGACTGCCAGAAGGGTCTCTGCTGCAAAAATGGTTAAAAATCTCTATAAAAAGTGTTTATCCTAAATGTTAGGGAATGAGGTACCTTTCCTCAGCTGCTCTTGAGGAAGGCACTTAGGCTAGAGATCCTTTCTGCTTACATAGTTTATGCAAAAGTCTGATTGTCTAAGATATCATAGAATTATCTCGCATGTGAACATCTTAGAGGGACATTTTAAAAATATTCCCCAGGAACCCAAATCACTCAGCCCCTCACAGCCCTCCTTGTCTCCTCACCCACCTGAACTTTCCATGGCAGCTCTAAACTATCTAATAGGAAACTTCTGGGGGCTTTCTGAGATGGAAGGGATAGCCCCCCTCAAATCAGCCCCCAAGCTGACTGGGTTTTCCCAGTTCACTGTGTCAGTTGGAATCCACTGTCCCCATCAAATCTCTTTCTCTGTATTTGCCAAAGGTGATAATGAGCAGGCAGCACTGACTGAGAACTGAGCTTAGTTGAATGTTTGGATCCAAATGGACTTAAGGGTTCTGGGATATGCATGAGACTTGGATTCTCAGGTGACATCAGACAGTTCCACATGGGAACTGGTAACACAGCTCAAATTCAAATGGCCACATGAAACCTCCAGGGCCCAACATGCAGGCAAAGTAGTTAGAAGATAGATTACAGTGAGGAAAAGTGAAGAAAATTATTTTGGTAGGATCAGGGAGGATGAGCCAATAGAGAAATCCATCTCAGAAAATCTAGGATTTGTCTATAAAATTATTTTCCATAACATTATTACTTTCCTCACTTACCCCACAGATCAGATCTTAAAACAACATCCAGGATCACACTTCTCCAAGGTAGGGCCTCCTAAGGAAGTTTTCATTTCTTAGATGTCCAAAATCTGAGGAACATGGAGGATACCGAATTGTTTACAAAAGTTCCATTGACCCCAAGGAGGCCTGAACTTTCTATCTAAGAGAATAGAGATGTCTCTTCCCAATGAAATAATAATAAGGGGACCCCAGCTCCAGATGCTCCATCCGCTTTCATCTCTGCCTAGGGAGTGTGCTGGGGAGAGTTGGTGGAAAGAAGTAATCTTATATGTAGATGACCAGGATAAAGCAATCATCCTCCACAGGAATTACTTTAGTCTTTCACTACGACAAATCTTGCAGGCCTTTAAATCAGCCTTAAACTTAAAATTATACACCTTGATGATCTGGAACCAATCTCTTCTCCAAAAACAACCTCCAGTTCTTGCATCTATTCCTCAGCCTCACACCTCCAAAATCTGTGTAATGGCCTGATATGCAATGAATAGCACTTGATTTTGTATGTTATCTAATCTTAAGAAAGTGATCAAGCTGATTAAACTTGCATGTTTAAAGTGAGTCATGCATTCATTTTTTGTTAAGAGAGCTGGAGGTTAAACATTTAGCATGTACCATGGATTCCAAATATTCATGTCAATGCCAATCTTCAATCTTAAATACACTTACCATCTATTTCCTGTTGTTTTTTCTATAAAGGCCATTTTATTTCAGCCTTCAGATACTTGCTATCCTCCATTCCATTCCTTATTTTTGATGCCCTTCTAGGTCAACCACATCCTTAAGGCTGAAAAGTGAGTAACTATCACCCCCAGCAATGCTTATTCTATATCTTCTTTCTTCAAAAGTCCCAACTACAATTTTGCAAACAATCTTGTTCAGCAAAATTCTTGCTTTACTGAAAAAATTGAAATCACTCAAGCAGAGTTCCCTACTCTAAAACCCTAAATTTTCACCAATCCTCTCTTGTCCACCCTCAGAATAGATCCCTCATCTTGTCAATGCTAGTATTGTGTTAGTAGTTTTATCCCATCTCTTTTGATAATATTGCATTCCCTTCCCTGATTTTCAATCTCTTTTCAAAGGCGGCTTTCTTATCTGATGGCTCCACATCTGTCCATCTTTTTTTTAAAATTGTTTCACTTGCTATTACTATTTTCCCAAGCTTTCATCCTATACCTCTCCTCTTTTTTATTGTCAAACTCCTAGAAAGCATTTTTTAAATCATTCACTGGCTATACTTTTTTTTAATTACCTGCTCAATTATTACCTCTTTGAAATCAGCTTCCAATCCTAGTACTCCACTAAAACTGCTTTCTTAAAAGTTAGTTGTAATCCTCATATGGCTAAACCTTCACCATCTACACTTTTTGATCCATCAATGATTTAAAATCCTGTTGACAAATGTCTTCCTTGTTCCAGAAACTCTCCATTTTTGGTTTCTATGACAAAATTGTCTTCTGGATTTCTTTCTTCTGCCTGACCATTCCTATACCCCAAACAGGCTCTTCCTCCTCTCCAACATCCCACAAATAATCAATCAATAGGCAAGTTCTACTGATTTCATTTCTATGACATATTATCAGCTTGTTAGTTATATATCCATCACTATTCTTCATGACTTCATTACCTCTCACCTGGACTATTGTAAGAATCTCCTATTCACTTGGATAGCCACATCTTGGTTCTGTTATTGAGAAATAATGCATTTAAAAGTTGAATTAAATAGTCTCAGAGGTCCCTTCCAACTCAGATGCTGTAATTTTCATCTCCTTTTCTTGTGTTTTTACCTTCTCCAATCTTCCCACAGCTGTCAAAATAATCTTCTTAATGCACAAATTGTCCATAGAGTAAATACAATCTTATTGGGCCTTCAACAGTCTGAATCTGACTTCCTTCCCTACTTAATTTTATATCGCTTACCTTCACTCCCTCTACATTATAACCAAACAAAGCTATCATTTCCTAAATTTTATATCCTATCTCTAACTTCTGTGCATTCACACTAATTGTCCCATCATCGTGGAATGAATTCCTTTCTCATGTCCCTCTTTTAGAATCCTTATTTTCCTTCAAATGTCAGCTCAGATGCTACTTCCTTCATGAAATTTCCTCCAATTCTCTGTTATTAGTCTCCTCTCCCTCTTCAAATGTTTTTTAAAAGAATAGTTTATCTAATCTATCACTTGTCCCCTTTGTTCCAATTTTGTTTAAGTTACATTTGTCCATGGAAATGTTATATTCATCCCTCCCCCTAAAATGTAAATTTTTTATGATAGGGACTATTTCATTTTTTTCTATGTCCTAATTCTTCTATATATTTTTGTGTATCTTTTATTCTATAATCTTTTTATCCTTTCTATATACAGAACAGTGCATTTGTATAGAATAGTTGCTCAAGACATTTTTGTTGAGTGGAATGAAATCTTTTAGGGTCTCAGTTGCTTCTTTTGAAAAAGAGATGATAGTTTTCTTTTTCCTGAAATGAATTATTTTTCAGGTTCTCTTTTTTTAATCTCAGATCTAGGGTTCCCATTTGAACTTTTGTTTGCAGCAGAACAGAGATTTAATAGAGATGCTTACAGACCCCTACAAAGCAGTCATGAGAGAACAGCAAATGCATAAACATTTGTTTTATTTAATATTGACCTATCTGTTATCATTAGCTAATAATATTGTTATTAGCTAATAATAACTCTTCTGGTATTAGTTGACAAAAATGATGGCCAATGCACATCTTTATTATAGGAGCAGAACAAGGCAGTCAGTAAAACTGGGTAAGACTGTTCAAATAGCCTAATGAGGCACACAGTGGACATTCAATAGACATCTGTTGAGTGAATGAATGAATGATGAATGCATATTTCATTCCATTGTAAAATGAAAAAAAAAAGAAAGAAAAAGAAAACCCACCTTCTAAGAAATGATTTCACTTCCCTCCCACAGTTTTATTCCACTATGATATAAATAGGTCACATCTGACACAGTAGAAACAAAAGCAACCATGGATACTATGTGTCTGTATTCTTCTAACATAGTAACACTATATTAATAGTGGGTCCAATGCAGCAAATAAACATGGACATTGTCTACAACAGGAGGGATCTAGCCTTCTCATGCTTAAAACGATTCCACCTTGGCTAGATAGCTGGCTTTATACGCTTTGTTAAACTCAAAGGCAAGCTTTGGAACTCTTTATCTTCTTTTTTCTTCCTACCCAAGTTTTGTGCTCCCCAAAGCCTTTTGATAAAGGAAGCCTAGGAGACAGTGTCATGAGTGCTGAACAGAGGATAGCCTGCAAGGAGGCAAACCCAACCTCACAAGGAAGTCACTGTGGCTGCCAGAGCCATTTTGTGGTCAAGGTCACATGGCATAGCCATTCCCTTTGGTTAAAGATTTTTCAGCAAAATGTAATCCCCTCTTTCATTGTCACGTTTTATGAATGAAACTCAAAATATGAAGCTTGGTTCATTTAAGCAAAGTTTCTTTTTGACAGATATTTTAAAAGGTGTTAAGAAGCAAACTGAAATCTCATTCATTCACCTTTCTTAAAAGAATCTGGGCTATGACCTTTTACTCATCATCTTTGACATTATACAAAATTCTCACTTTCCAATAAATACTTTTGAAAAAATAAAAAGCATCAAAATGCTTATTTTACAGTCTTCTCTCTACCATGTGTCCATCTTTGAAGGAAATAAAAGTAAATCATTTGAGTTTTTAGTACAATTACCGCACAACAGATGCCCTTCAGCTAAAGAAAACACAAAAAGAAGTCCTTGTTACTTTAAAACTCTGAGGTTACTATTTCAGAACTTTTTCACTCTGAAAGACTCGTGCACTTTGGGGAATGCAAAAGTCTGCTATTTATTTAGTCTCTGATGAACACTGTAAGAAAAAAACAGGGTAGTTTAAGCTGTTTGAAGTAATTTCATACTTTACATAGCTGGCTATATGTGGCTTTAACAACTGCAGGGATTATTAGTTGGGAAATGGAAGCGAGGCAAAAGTTACATAGCTCTGCTCAGTAAGGGTATCCATGATGGTAACCCTCATGGTGACGATAATCATCCTGGTAGCCATCCTGGTAGCCTTGGTGATAGCTATGGTAACCATAGCCAGCATATTCATCTTCAGGGCACCTCATACCCAGTGACTGCTGAATGGCCATTTCTTGTCTTCTGAGTTGCATGGAATCAATTAAGTCATATACGATCACCATGGACCACATTGGAGAAGGATACCAGGACTTGACATTTCCGTCTTTCCCAACCAGAAGCATGGAGAAGTACTCGGGACTAATTTGAAAATAGTTCCGTATATCTTTCACTAAATGGGCAGGCAAATCTTCTCGTTCAACCACAGAGCTTCCTAGAATGGGATTGAAATAGAAGTCATCAATGAATTGTGGTTTTGTAGTTCAGGAAAAACAATATGGCAGGACCAACCAGGGAACTCAGCTCTCCTTTCTTTTGGCGTAAGCCAAGGCTGTAATGCAGGAATTTTGCCATAAGGAGACATCAGAATTATTTATACATCATTTTAAAATATAACAAAATGGCAGGGAGAGAAGGCATGAGTTACAGCTGGGGTCATGTGTCTTCAAAGAGTACAATATCCCCCAAATACCTCAGTGTAGTTATCAACTTGGCCCAAGCTCTGAGAGAAATTTGCTTCAGCTTCTAGTACTTATCTTTCCTGCTGTTTTATAATATTATTAGTAATGAACTTTGGTACACATCATGTCTCTCTCACAGAAATGTTAGAAGAGGTAGAATCAGATGCTAATTTAACTCCAGTCAGATTCATTTCTTTTAAGCTGGTCATTAACAAAGACTATATTGTCCATGCTCCTGAACTTGTTTCCCCTCAGAGTAGTAACTCATTTCTTGGCAACCAAAGTAATTCTTTCAACTAATGCCTTTATAGCCAAGAAGAGTTTTTCATCGGTAAATGTGGGCATAGGAAGGGTAGAGGCAAAGAATACTATAAAATAAATTTAGTGAAATCAAATAGAATTAATGGAAGAAATAGATATTATTAATTACTTTTCATCATTTTGAATGGATAATATTCATTTTCTAGTCTTGGTCTCACGCTTTATGTGTGTATGGGCACATTAACTTGGTTAATAGTCAGTTACTTAAAAACATATTACCATTGATTGGGAACAATTCCAAAACTCCTCCAATATCTTCACCAAGGCCTAACAATTTCAAAATTGTTATATGGCGCAGACCTAAGGAGAAATGAGAATCATAGTTACTTTATAGCAATCTTTTTCAAATAGCAACCATTTACTACTTTCCAGAATTTTGCAGTTGAGCTTTTAAGATAGCTTTCCAGAATTAACACATATATTTAACAAGAAAATGAGATGAATAATTTATTTACACATTAGACTTCAGGTAATTTTTTTTAAATGCCAAAATGGAAAAAGTACTAAAAGTACTACTAATTCTGTAGCTCTTAGAATTAATTTCAGGGTTTGAAGAATGTTCAACTGTTTTTGCAGATTGAAATAGAAGAACTTGGTCTTAAACTGTGATTTGCATCCTCTGGAATGATGAAACAAGACATGAAGCAGTTAGTTCATTAAAATGTCTGAGATTCTTTGGGCTGCCTGGTGCTTGGAAGGAAGCTGAGCCAGAAATTGCAATGCTTTCCCTTAGTAGTTTTTCTCATTAACTTCCTTTCAGAGGAAGGACTGGAAGGTCAGAGACTTACTTTGCTTTAGTTGATAGAGAGCCTATGCTAAGAATTCACCTAAGACCCCTTAGGTCAAAGTATGCCCTGGGATCTTAGGAGATTATTTTTAAGAGTTCCAAAGGGGAAATCCTTGGGAAAAGCACATTATTTATTTCAAATAGCCAGCTGAATTTCAGGGAGGAGGGTAATTTGCTTGGTAATTGCTGGGATCCTTTAAAAAATAAAGAAGATGAAGGGATACAATAGACAGAAAGCAAGAAGGACAAGGGGGGTGGTAATGGCACAATACTGAGATGTCATGAAGATCTTGACAAAGTCTCAAGCCAGGCAGTAATCTGGAGTTAATCATCTAATAATAGTGTTAGTTCTGTAGCCTACTGATGGGGGATAGACAGGCTGAAAATGGACTTCCTTTGAACAGAAGCCCAAAGGCAGTCAGATATAGCTTTTAGGGGAAAATGTATATATGCTTTTCCTGTTTCCTTTCAGTACATTCAGTACACATAGTTCTAATAGGCAAGGTTGCTTCCTACTCAAATACCAAGCATATTCATCATGTGAATCACATTTTCAAATGCAGGTTTGTGAAATCAACAAACTAAATATAAGCCAGGCTAGTTTCCCCCCCCCCCCCTTCACTTTTTCCTTATGGAAATGATTTTGATCCATGGGGTAAATGTTGGTGTATCACAAGTGAAAACTAATCAGTGCTCAGGAGTTTATTAAACTGAATTAAAAGAAATTTTCAATGATGTGAACTTGCGATCAAGAAGACAGGTTCAAATAATGCCTCTGACACTTAAAAGCTATATAACTATGGATAAGCAATTAAAACTCTCTGAACCTCAGTTTTTCAGATATAATAAGGAAATATTACACATATACACACCACACATATATAATATTTGTGGTAATTGAAATAAAATTTCAATTAGATTCAATGAGACAATACATAAAAAAAAGCTTTTTGCAAGAGTTAAAGCATTTGATTTTTATTATTTAAAAAAAAAAAGGCAGAGAAGAAAAGAGCCTGTAGGAATAGCAATGGCAAGATTTCTTACCAAAATTGCAAGCCTGACCACTGAGAGCAGAGAGCTGTTGTGAATATGCCCAATCTTCATCATTAGGAGCAGAAATCACAAGTAAACGCCTCCTCCAACGGAATCTGGGAAGTAAGCAATGAAAAATTAGGCTTTGCATCATCTCTCCCCATTCCAAGGTCCAAAGGGTACCTCTCAACTGCACAGGACACCACTTGGGTCTGAGTTTCTACAGTGATTCATGCTGAAACAGTGACATTCCAAATCCTATTTCTAACTATAGGTTAGATTATCTCTGCAAGCCCTCTCTCTTTTAAACTTTGATAACAGAGTGTGTCTCATCTATTAAAGTTTTATACCTACATTCTGTTATACTGATATACCAGTATACTGGCTCTCCAAACCTATTCATCCAGTTTGTTACCTAAATTATACATTTCATTACCATGTCACCTCTTCTCAAAGATCCATCCCTATTCAATCAGCTTTACTGCTCCCTAGGTCCTCTCCATTCTAATTTCCCCATCGCCTAGTCCAGATCCACTCTACTTTTTAGAATCACCTCTCTTCTCAACAAACTTACCTACATTCTTGAACTTTGCAAGCACTATTTTGATAGTCTCTCTATTTTAACTGATACCAGACTCTCCCTCAAAGAAACATACCCCTTGCAATTTTTTCTGGTGGAAGCTTCTCCTACCACGCCTACTTTCACTGAACCAGAAGGAAGACAGGACATATTCTTCTCATTGGCTTTTCTTTTATTGATATTCTCAGTATGATTTCCTTTTTGAAATCAGCACAATTCACTTAAACCACTCTTTCCCTCAACCTTGTTTCCATTAGCTATTAAAATTCCATTTGCTTTCTTAACTTTCTCCTTTCTTGGTGATTGGTGAAATCGCCTCTTTACAGTCTTCTTTTGTCACCATCTGTATGCAAGTGTTCTAAAATTGTAATCAATGGACATTTTTAAAAAAAAATAGTAATTGTATTTTACATTGTGCATTTAAAAACATTACTCTGAAAAGAATTCCAGTATTTTTATTAGAGAATTAAAGAAGTGTGATACATTAAAAGTCAAGAAGCATATCCCTGGGGCAGTATGATAAGGATAGAATACAAAAGTTTGGGTCAAGAAGATTTTTGTCCAAATTCCAAATATGTGACCCTACACAAAACTCTTATCCTCTCTAGAATTCAGTTTTCTCTTCAGTAAAATTAGGGCATTGAGTTAAATGTTGTTCCAGGTATAAATCTATGATTCTATGTTACTCAATAATGCTCCATTTTCATAAGCTACCTGAAATTTTCCACAATGACTTTTCTAAACTTGTTCTTTTATTCTTTCACTCCCAACTATATTCTTATTTTCTGCATTTACAAATATATGACTTAGTCTCCTGCTTCACAGAGAAAACCATATTCTATTCTGTTTCCTAAAATTTCCAGTAACATCAACCATTCTCTTTCCCTCAAGTAACAGAAGAAATATCCACTTGAGAATCCTTTCCTAATACTTTTTAAAGCTACTACCTTCTCTCTGTTGATTATTTCTAATTTATTCTGCATATCTCTTGCCTAGTTGTTTCCTTTTGACTGTACTATTTCTCTCTATGGTGTCCCATTTTCCAATTATTTTTTTTTAAATTACTCTATGCACTATGCTATTTAGCTGCCCCTATTTCTTCATTTCTGTTTTTACTACCACCACTTTTAACACAGACTAGTGTGTTTCCATAAATCAGAAGTTAATAAATAAATGCTGTCCTAGGAGCTGGGATTATGTCCACTGAACATAGTTTGTACACTGACCATTACAGTCTTACAAGCCAAAAGGGCATTTATTAAGGCTTTAAATGATTATAATTTATGCAAAGAAGAAGTAGAACCAAGTGACATTTTGAGGATGTTTGAGATATATTCATTAGGGAAAATATGCTTTGCCTTGTATTTAAAGTAATAGGAGGACTGTAGTGGGATCAGTTTGATCTAAGAATTAACACAAAATAATGGCTTTCCTATTCATTTCCTTCCCTATCAAGTCCCACTGTTTTGGTATTGAGACCAAATATACAGAACCAAAATAAATGGCCTCAAGAGTAGGTGGGGATGGGATGTGGGAGTGTTGCAAAGGTTTGAATGACTGGGGAAGAACACAATAGCCTGTGGAAATATTAGTTTTAAGTGGAAGGCCTCTAATGAGCCTCACTGAGAGCTATGACCATTAAATGAGAGTGATTCCTCTTACTTGTTTTTCTTAAAAGGGAAAGAAAACATAAAATCTATGTTTAGAATGGGGGGGGTGTGTGTGGAGAGGAGACATGTGTGCTCAGTGGGAGGGCAGGGCAGGGCAGGAGGGTGAGATGTCAAGACTGTCAGGGATTCCAGGAAGATAGCTTGGTGACTGCTGTCAGGGTCTGTTCTGTACATCCTTCTGCTTTTCTAGGAGTTTTGCCAGACCAGCACTGATCCATCTACCCCGGACCCAACCTAACCCAGACTCCCAGGCCTCACACAGAGCTATGAAGTCTTCCTCTGGATGGAGTTATTTTGGGTGATGTATATTTTGGCCTGTTTACTTAACTATGCCATTGAATGAAGTCCTGACTTCTGTGGTATGTGATTCAAGACCTGCTGTCTCAGACATAATGAACAGCGGGTTGTTTCCTTGCTAAGTAATGCCTCTTTCTCCATGGGGGTATGTGAGAGCTCTGCTGATTCCCCCGAAGGGATTGGTGCTTCAGGATTATGACACAGGTTGTGAATCTCACCTCACTGCTTTATTATGGAACAGTGGTTTCCCTGTCAGTTTGGCTACTCTGCAAATGAAAAACCCCAAGTTGTGCATGTATTTACATATCTTACCAATATCCCCAAATCAGAATATATTTAATACCATTCCCTGTGGTTTTGCTCTTAAGGAGAGATAATTATAGGCAAAACAAAATGAACATTACTGAAGACTAAACTAGCTCCAGTGTCTGCTAATACCTTAGAAAATTTGGAGAAAAAGTCCCATTTGAAGGCAAAAACCAAGTTAATTCTGCTATTTTCCATATCCCTCTTTCCTGAAGTTTTAGCTTTAGAGGCTTTTACTCACATGCTTCTCCCTTATATTCATCCCTTGCAACTAGAGAAACTATCTAGAAAGAGAGAGTCAGAACATAAGCCAATGTGAAACTATGAGCAGTTTGGATTAGTACATTGGGTTGAGATAGCATTTGCTTAAATGAGCTTCTGTTGCTAAAAAGGGTGATAATTTCTTTAAACTAAGAGAGCTCTCTTCATTAGAGCCTGAATGTCCCCCTCTGCAAAAGGGTTAGCTTAAGACAATAGGCAAAATTGACAATTTTATTTGATGGCATTGCCCTGGGGAACATATTACATTTAGAGGCTCTAAGAGATCTTGGCTTTGTCCCTAGTTTTGTCCCTTATTGGTGACATGACCTTGAGTAAATACTTTTCTCTGTCTGAGCCCCAAATTCCTCACTTATAAAATGTAAAAATTGTACCACATGGCCTCAGAATTCCTTCCAGGTTGTTAAAAAAATGCCTTCAATTGTGATACTTATGACTTGTTGCCTCCCCACCTTTTATTTATTGGTAATGAGCAGGGAAGGGAGGAGAATAATAATAAAAATGTGACCATTCTCATACCAACTTCCAAAGACAAGGGAGCTTAGAAAATAAGACAATAATAGAAAATAAAACAACAAGAGGAGTAACTGGATTGAGGAGGCAGGATAGCACTTTCTGGATTCAAAATTGCCTTGTCCTTTCAAAAGGAGTAGCACTTCCAAATCTTTCAATTTTGCATAAAGCTTTCAAGGCAAAAAGTACAGTTTTGTCGATGGTCTTAAGGGAAAATAAGGAAGACACTATGGAGATGCTATAGTAGGAGGGAAACTCCTTAATTAGACTGAAACTAGTGGGAAGGATATAGTGAAATTGAATACAAGACTTCTGCCAAGCAAAAATCAGTACAATCATAATTGTTTTCTCTTCTATTTCCTGAGAGATAGAGATAAAGATAAAGATCCTTTCCCCCCCCCCTTTCAATCTTGCCTTATTTTTCAAGACATACAATAGAAAAAGTAACTTTTTTTTCTCTTTCTCTGGTCACCAGTGAGATCTTAGGTTAAGGGGCACTTTGAAAGTCACATCAGACTTTTCAGTCTGATGCCATGTTCCTCATAGTGATGGAGGTTGAGGTCCCTTTAAGATTCTTTTCTAATTGCCCAACTCATGGCTGACCTTGATTCATAAATCCTGATCAAAGGCACCCTTTGACTATCCGGGCCCAGCCCCACTATTAGCTCAGCTTTCCCCAGCCCTCACCTGATCTGAGCTAACTGAAAAGTCCGCCAAGAACTTGGGGTACCACCCATCATCTTTTAGGTATAAAAGAAACAAGCCGGAGCGCTCTCTTTGCAGGAGCCCTCCCAGCCAACACATGGTATCCTTCCAGCCATGTAAGGATTCTGCCCGCCCAGCGGCCACCTCTGGCCTTTACTGAACTTTACTTTCAAATTTCTACAATAAACTTTTATTTATCAATCTAGGTTTTCGGGCCTGTAAATTCATTTACAGGGGACACTGCGCCTCATGGGATTATCTTACTATCTATGCTCCGAGAAATGGGGTTCCCCCTTTCCTTTCCCTCATTAATAGGAATGCACATTTATCCATATCTTTAGAGTTATTTATTTTTTAAAAATATTTTCTCAATTTATAAAAGTCATTTGGATAGATTTGTACATTTGTATTGAATTAGATATTTCCTGAAAGCTTAAAATTACATTTAGATATTTTGGACACATAATTATTTGATATCTTAAATTTTCCCAAATTTGTATTTCCTTTTATTTGGGTATCTAGTTGAAGTAGCATGATGTAAGGGAAAGAATATTGAATTGGGATTCAAAAGACTTGGGTTGGCGTTCCAATTCTATCCTTTGCTAGCAGCACTTTAGAGAAATAACTTCTTATCTTTAGACTTCAATTTCTCCTCTGTAAAATGGGGGGAGGAGGGTTAGATTAGATTTCTCTCTCTGACTACTATTCTAAGATCTTGTAAGTCAACTTATGGTCAAGGAAAGTCAATCATCTATACTCTGTGCCAGCAAGGACCATGAAGAAAAGGAATTATTGATTCAAGATCACAAAGTCAATAGCACAGCCATGAATCCAACACCACAATCCTCATTATCAGTTTTTTCCAATTAGCAAGAGAAAAAAAATAATATTCTCACTTGATAATTTTCTGTGTCATTCTTAAAATTGTATTGCTTTCTTGGAAAGGATAAAGACCTTACAAATCTACAACATTTGTTTGTTATTTTTATATCAATATTTTAGTCTAATCACCTAAGGTTATTTAAAGTCAAATAAAACCCAGCCATTCCACAGAAATAACTACACCCAGAGAAGGAACACTGGGAAGTGAATGTAAATTGTTAGCACTACTGTCTATCTACCCAAGTTACTTATACCTTCGGAAGCTAATAATTAATGTGCAACAAGAAAATGGTATTTACACACATATATTGTATCTAGGTTATATTGTAACACATGTAAAATGTATGGGATTACCTGTCATCGGGGGGAGGGAGTGGAGGGAGGGAGGGGATAATTTGGAAAAATGAATAAAAAAAAAAAAGAAAGAAAGAAATAGTTAAAAAAAGAAAAAAAAATGAGAAGATTAGAGGAAACGAAAGTCCTTGCTAGTTCCTAACATTCTATGAGGTTTATTTTTTTGTTTCTGTTTTAAACTCTTAGGGGCCTGAAAACAGATGTACTTGTTATTAGAAATAATAGAAATAAAATAACTCATTTGATCAACTATTTTGTTTTCAAAATGCCAACAATTATTAATCAGAAATACACTGTCTTGTTCCTATGATATTACTGAAGAACTGAGCCATATTCACATTATTGCTAAAAATTGCTTAAAAAAATAATAAAGTTATTGCTAAAAAAAAAAAAACCCAGCCATTCCTAAGGGTTAAAAGGACATGTACCTAGATAGGAAGTTCTCCAATGACTGTTTCTTGTCCTCCTTGCAGACAATGCCCTCCTTCTTCTGCCTTTCCATATCTTTGATTCGAGATTGGAAAGTGTCAATCAAATCAAAAACAGACTTCATTGCTATGGGAACCTCATAGTATTGCTGTTTGAGAAAGAAAAATGAAAATACAATTAGAAACTCCAACCTCTAGTTATTCATTAGGACTGCTTTTCTCCAATTGGGGATTTGAGTTGCACTCCCCAATCTGCCTAGAGCAGCATAACTTTTGATTACACTCATGGAAACTGAAATATTGGGTCTCATCCATTTAACTTATTGCCCCACACAATACTGCTTTCTTCTGAATCAAATCCTGAATGAAATAGCATGACTTATACTTTCAAGGGTATTTCAGGTTTACAGAACTTTGACTGTGAAGTCACTCATTTACCCCAAAAATTCTTCACTATGAATATATCCCAGTTTCACTTCCTTTGCCTTTGATGCTGAGCTGGTTCTCATGTACTTTACAATAGAAAAAGAAGTGAGGAACACCATCTTTAAGAAAGAAAAGTGAATGAAATTACTCAATTGAGTCTATCTACAGTAATAAACCTGTGTAAAGAAACTTCTCAGCCTATCAGAAGGGTGGAAGGGAAGGGAAAGAAATAGCGGCTGAAAGAAGAGTACAGAAAAACTGTTCTTGTAACTCAGGAAAAGTAAATCTGATGGAAAATATGACTCAGGATCAATGAAATTACAAATTACAAGGTAGCGTTACAAATTAGGTAGAAGTTTTTTGCCTCAGAATACATTCTTCAAGAAGAAAGACAGAAAGCATTGGCCATGGCAAATAACAAATAATATAAGAAAACATGAAATCGCATGTATTTAACAGTCAAGAATAAACTGCAGACAGGCTGACATATTGGAGTCATCTGTCTGTGTATAATCAGTCACTAGTAGGTCATGACAGAGGTGAGAATAAATACTAGGTATTGTATTGTGATTCAGGCATTTTTTTTATTGACTTTTTATGAATACCCTACTGATTGAAAAAGAAGAAATGGATCAAAATGATGACACTATTGCTTTATCCCATAGAACATTAATCATACCAAAATAGCCCAGAAATCATGTTATCCAGCAAACAGTTAATCTCTCTGTTAAGTTAAATGGGGGGAGGAGAAATAGTAATCTATTATGACATTGCTTAGAATGAAATAGGCAGCTAGGTGGCATAGAGTGCCAGGCTTGAAGTCAAGAAGACTTCTCTCTCTGAATTTAAATCTGACCTCAGACACTGTGTGACACTAGACTAGTCATTTCACCTTATTTGCCCCAGTTTCCTTTCTATAAAATGAACTGGAGAAGGAAATGGCAAACTCCTTCACTGTTTTTGCCAAAACAAAACAAACAAAGAAAACCAAATAGAGCCATGAAGAGTTGGACACAACTCAACCACAACAATTACAGTGAAAGCTCATTTACAAAACACCATGGAGGAGCAGGAGAGAAGATTTTGAAATCATGAAATTGAAATTGAAATCATGAAAAATTATCGAAGAGAAAAAGGGACTACCAAGAGCTTGGTGTGAGATTCAGTAAACCAAAAGGTTAACAAATAGATATAATATGGAACTTATTTACTGGTATTTTGATAGTGATTTAATTTGTCAGTAATAATAATGAAATCGCTCCATTTGGATTCTTTATTAATACCTGATAATAATATTATACTTAGCTAGTAGCAATGGCGCTTTAAAAAATTCAGTCCAGGAAAGAGTGATCCTGACTAAGTGCCTATAGAAGAAACTATCAGAAACAAAATGATGTTAAAAATGTTCAGAATATATCAAATGAAGTTGTTTTTCATTGAAAAATATTATAGTACTTTTATTATCAAAAGGCAACTGAGAAAATGTGAATAACTATCAAGCTATCTGACAGTTCCTTGAACCCTACAATATTTGTGAGAATCATCTATGCATATATTTTGTAAAATGAGATATGACACAATCATATCTGGGGTACTCAGATGGGCCTTCATTCACTTCCTTCTGTATACTTATAATATCCTCCTGGGAGTTTAGGCCTCATTTCCCACACCACCTAGAACCACGGAACAATCAACAAAAGTAAATTTAAGTATTTTACCTTGTTGAAATATCTAGAAGTTTAGGGATGGGAAATACTGATTTAGAGAGTTGTCCCAAGGTGGTATGGTTCTCTGCATATGTACTGGTACTTAATTTATAGAATCATAAGATATTGGAGCTAGAAAGGCTCTTAGACTATAGATCTTTATATAAAAATAGATGTTTACTGCATGTGTGCAGCCATGTATCAAAGGAATGAACTAGCTCTCAAAATCATACTCCAAGGGAGAACCCTAAAAGCCAGCTGAGAAGAAGCAATCATCATTGTGATAGCAGCCTATGTCATCTTGTCCCTACTAATTCTTTAGCATACGGCTAAGGCAGAGCTTTTTTAAAACTGGAGAGAGGCAGGCAACGGGAATGAGGAAGAAAGAATCCAGTTCTTGCCAATTTCAGAGAAATTTTTCTTTAGTAAGTAAAATAAAACTAAATAAAGTCTGCAACTTTGTGGCATCTCATGAGTTTACCTAAATCTGGATTCTTGTTCTATGAACAACCCAAGCTACCTGCAATTGGTCCAAAGTTAGACAGCCTGAAGCTTTTAACTTTCCTGGTACCTCCATCACTATTGCAGCCCTTATTACCTCTGCATACCAATAAGGCACCAGCTGAAGAGAATGCCTTCTACTTAGGGCCAAAGAACTAACTCCATTAGTGACTCCTGGTTTCCATGTTGTTGACAACATATTTCTCTGTCGCACCTTAAAAACTGAAATCAACTCAACAGTTTCCCTTCAAAATTTTATGTGATGCTACTTGTAATTATTGACCCCACTCATTCTCCTCTACAATTTTTCATAAGCAAGTTTGCATTTCCAATTATTAGTTTTTTAAAAGGTAATCTAGTCACACATATCTTTGATACAAATGAAAATAATCAGATTTTTTTTTCAAAGGCAAAGGTTAGAGAATGGCGCCCTAGATCCCAAAATCCCCACCTTGACTCTCATGTCGACATCAGTCAGCACCATGAAGAAATCATTGTAGGTCATTCCATATTCTTTCCTCAGTTCACTGATGAGATGCTGATCTACTAAATCTTCATCATCTAGAACCTTCATGGGTTTCTCATTATCTTAAAGGAGATAAAAACATTAATGAGTATGGGCTAGTGTACTCAACTCTCTGCTCTCTTGTTTAATACCTGTGTAAGATCAATAACCTCTCACTTCTCTGAAAAAAAGTTTCTTCAACTATAAAATAAGGGAGTTAAACTAGATCAAGGCCTCTTAAATTTTTGCACTCAAAGCCTTTTTTGCCTGAGAGATTCTTCCATGACTCCATCTAAAATATGAGCCAAGGAGTTTCTGGCATGGTGTTTGTGCATGTGCAGCATAAAGTGCACATGTTGTGTATTCAGAACCAGTTTTGATGAAGTTGTTCAATGCAACATGGGCAAGAGCTACTAGAAACACCTTGAATTCATCACATGTTTGATTGTGAATTAATTTTTGGTTGTTGTATTCAGAAACTTTTTACTGTTGCCAATTTTTTTCACGATTCCATGTTCAGTTATGCAGGGGTTACAATCCATAGTTTAAGAATCTTTGGACTAGATTAAAGATTCTTAGCCTGAGATAAGAAAACTTAAAAAAATTATTGGATAACTGTTTTTCAGTATAATTGGTTTCCTTTTTACTCTTTTTAAAAAATACATTAAAAAACCTGATTCTGAAAACAGATCCATAGGCTTCATCGGTCTGCCAAAGGAATTCATGACACACAGAGTTAAAAACCCTGGACCAGATAGATGGTCTGTAAGGCTTCTTGTAAGATTCTGTGTCATGACAACTTTCCTGTAGCTTAGTTTCCTTGTTTATAATAGGAGGAAAATAGTATCTACTCTCCCTATGTTATTGTATGAACCGTATGAGATATAAGTAGGGATGTGCTAAACCCAGCTAGGACCAGCTCATGAAAGCCAATTGTTAAATTTTCAGTGTAAGCATTGACACCTTGGAAATCAGCAAATGCTACAAATCAAGGCTTGATTTATTGTTTAGTTGATTGTTTAGGTTTGAAGAAGTGATGGTGAAAATCTTAATGCAGATTAAACTTAAAAGTATATCACATGTGCTTTTTTCCTGGAGACTCAGTTGCTAAATATATATATGCATTGTTATTATTCATGAAACTGTAATACAAATCACTTTTTTATAAAGAAAGTAAGTTGGAAATTAATGATTGCAATCTCATGATATTAAAAGAATGATATATTTTGCAAATCAGTGGAGTTGGAGTCAGAAGCTCTAGATCTGGGTCCTGTTCCCTCCTTTTCCTACGCGTGGGAAGCAACTAGGTTGTACAGTGGATAGAACATATGACAGGATCAGAAACTGGCTCCATAAAACACCACTCCTTCCAAATATAAAGATACCCCAGAATCAACTTTTTACAGACCTTATCTGTTTATATTACCTAAATCATTACAAATGAGGACTCACTAAAGTGAGACAAGAAATTCAGTTTCATGATTTGGTCTCACCTTCCAATCAAAAAAAAAAAAACTTGGCCAAGAGGTTTTTGACTAAACCAAAGATATGGCAAATTTTTCTTTCTTGCCCTATGGACAGTCATGTGCTAAAATGAATGTTCATGATCACATAACAAAAGATGCCAAAGAAAAACAATGGAAAAACTGACCAATGCCAGACTACAGCTGGATTACTTGGTAGTACTATAATCATGATAGACAAGTTGAGGATTTGACCAAGTTTCGTGTTAGGTTATTCTCATGTCTACCTTGAGACAGCTCTTGCCTCCAGCTATCAGCTCCTGCCAAAAAGCTAGTCCTGTCCTTGATTTTATTTAAATCAATGTCAGGTGAAAGAGACGTCAGCTTCAATCTGAAAACACATCCATAAGTTCCATAATTTATTTGAATTTTTTTCCAAAAGTATCCACAACTCTCCCATCCCTAGCATGGGTAATATATCTTGAATATATACATATGTATATGTATGTGTATATATGTAAATGTGTGCATAAATGGATATATAGATAGAAAAATGAGCTTCCTATAAAATTCTACACAACTCTCCAACTTTTATCCTGTTCAATTTGATATTGACCATAATATTAGTCCATTTTATAATGTTTTAGCTATTTTATGATCTGTCCCAGAGTCTGGGATAGAGAAAATCCATCTATATTCTGGGTAGGTTTGGATATAGGATTAGCAAGCAGGGTTTGTTTTTTTTTTTTTCCAAGAGTCCCATAATGAGAGGCATTCATTCTGAACTTTTTTCTGGTCATGTTTCCCTTTAAAAATATGTTGAAGGCTAAGGACCCCTTCTCACAATGTTTTAAATGCAGAAATTAAAACACATAGAATTACAATGAAAATATTGAAGTAAAGATTTAGTTTTTTTCCCATCCAAATACACGAGCCTATTGAAATCTATTCAACAGACCTCTTTGGTATAGGAATGGCTTGGGGGTGGGGGTAGAATCACAGCTTTAGAAAAGGGGTAAGTGAAAAAGAGACAGTCATTCAAATTTCTTGAAAACCCCTTGTGAGAAGGCACCCATTGTCACGCAAAGCTTTATATACATACACACACATACATATGTGTATTTATATACATTTCCTTAAAGCAAATCAAAACTTATCTTTTTCCAACTTTCACCATCTCTCCTAATTTTACCTTATGAAATAATGTAAAGAAGCTTCACATCTTTTCTACATAATAATACTTCATATATATGAAAAGAGTTATTGTTCCCCTCTTTCTTTTATCTCCTCTTCTTCATCCTAAACCTTCCTAGTTCCTTTAGTCAATTCTTAAATAGAATGATTTCAAGATTCTTTTCCATCATGGTCACCAGTCTCTGTGTATTTTTCACATCCTAAAATGTAGGAACTGCCCACAAGATACAGATGTGAGAATATAGCAGGAGGAACAACACTCTAGTTTCCATGCTTTTCTTAACACAATCTAAGAAAAATTAATTTTCTTTGTTGTCTTATGATACTCTTGAACTTTCATTGAAGTGAAGTCTACTAAAACTCACAGACTATTTTCAAATGAATTTCTGGTTCTATTATTTCTTGCTTAGGGAGCAGATTTTTTAAAATCTAAATTTAAAACTTTTTATTTATCCCTACTAAATTCCATCTTGCTATATATAGCTTATTGAGATGTTTTTGATCTCTGACTCTAAAATCCAAATAATTAGCAAACCCCCTTTGCTTTCTGTCATCTGCAAATGTGGCAAGCATATATCTATGCCTTTAAATATATCTCTAATAAAACTGTGGAACAGAAGAGGATCCTTAAAACATTCCATTAGAGACCCTTTTCCATGAAAATATTTCAGGTATAATTATTCAAGCATTTCTAGGTCTACCAAACTGCATCATTTAACTTCTATTTCTCACCTTGGCCCCAAAAAGAGCATGAGAGACTTTATCTTATACTTTGCTAAAATCTTGGTAAGTTACATCTATATTATTTTTCTGATCTAACAATCTAGTGACTGGGGGAGGGAGGAGAGGAAAGAGGGAGGGAGAAAAGGAGAAAGGGAAACAGAGAAAAAGAGGGGGAAGAAGGGAAGAGAGGGAGGGAGAAAGAGCGTGGCTCTCTATAGTCACTTCTTCCTTTTAGAAGCATACATTAAACATCTCTTTAATAATAAAATACAGAATTTTATGAAGTAAAGTAAAGGCCAACGTCCTCTAATTTCAAGACTCTTCCTTTTTAAAAATCATAACAATGTTTGCCAATTTCTAATCCTAAACCATTTCTTCTTTTCTCCACAATCTTTCAAAGATATAGCTTAGCAATCACCTTAACTGAGGTTTTTGGCACTCTAGCTGCCAGTTGACCTTACCCTGGAGACTTGAAGTCAATTAAGTGTTCCCTTACTATCTCCCTACTAATCTTGGATTTTAGCTTATTAGTCATTTTTATTCTGTCTTTTCTGACCTAAAGATCACTTTTCTTGGCTAAGAAAACAAATGCAAAGATTAAACAGTTAATTCTCTGTCATCTATTATTATTGCTCCATTCATCCAATAGCCTATCTTTTCTCTGATCTTCCTCTTTTCTGCAACAGAGTTAAAAATACAACACCAAAAAACCTCCTAAAATCCACATTTTTTTGTTCTTAGTTAACCTTGCTAGCTTAAGTTAATTTAAACCTTTGCTAACAAAGGTTTCTTGAAGGGATACTTATGTACTTGGAGAATACCTGGAAGACCTTCTAGTGTATTTTATTATATCCAACAACAGTTGTACATATCTTATTAAAAAAAAAAGTTCAGTCCAAAATTTAATTGGTCAATAAGTTTTGCTCTTATAGACTCATCCATAACCTTTTCTGATTTTGATTTTTTTCTCATAATCAAAATTGGTTCTTTTTGTATCTTAAACATTCTTGTTCTTTAGAAATGCCCCTCTTTTCTTGATTCACTTCCTTTGAAGAATTTTAACTGTATATAAAAGTATTTACTAGGTTGTAAATTCTTTGAAGTCAGAATCAATGTCTCTTCTCTCTTCTTCATTTTTTTTTTCATGTGGAGAGTATAGCACTTATCCTGTGGATGTTTGCTGAATGAAATGGGATTGAGTTATATACTATTATCATTAGCTAACTGGTCCTGTTCCTACCTGTAGAATATAGTTTCCATCTGTTTTCTTTACAAAAGAAAATACTTCTTGCTCCAAATTTCTCTTACTATATTATACCAAAGTATAATAACTGAGTTGTTATGTGGA